>NC_079333.1:111298565-111493565 GCF_029582105.1 Oenanthe melanoleuca | reverse complement strand
AGCCCGACACCCCCTCCCCCATCTCTGACTGCCGGCCCGGCGCCAGGAACACCCGCATCCCGCAGCTGGCCAACAAGAAGAGCCCGGGCGACGAGGACAGCAGCCTGACGGGCGACGAGGTTGACCCGGGCCAGAGCAAGAAAAAGTTCCCCCTAAAGATCTTCAAGAAGCCCAAGAAGTAATGGGGGGGAGCGGGGGGGACACCCCCGGACGCGTCCCCGCCGGGCCCGGGGCCGCACCCCGAGTCCCCCCGGGCGCCGGCAGGGCAGGAGCTATTTAAACTTATTTATTTCCTCATCTCCGAGACGGAAAAAGCGGCGAGGCCGCCGCTGCCCCGGGAGCGGAGCCGCCCCTGCCCTCCGCTCCGCCTTCGCTGTGCATGGCTTCAGTTAGCGCTGCTCCGCTCCGCCACGCGGCCTTTGGGTTTGGTTTCCATGTGGTTTTCTTTGGTTTTTTTTTAATTTTATTTTATTTTTTATCCTTGTTATCGATTCGTTTTCCTGCCTCCCCCAACTTTTTTGCACAGGCTGATGGAGGGTCGGGGCCGCTCGGCTCCCCCCGGGTGGCTCCCCCTCGTTCCCCCGAGTCCCTTTTCCTGCCCGGGGAAGGGGTCCCGCCCCCGGCGGCTCCGGCTCTGCCCTTGCCGGTACTCGTGTGCTCCTGGGGCTGGGACAGGGCTGTCCCCGTGTGCGGGGAGGTGGGGACACCAGGGGAGGAGCCCAGCCCTGTCCTCGCTTTGCTTCCCCGCAGTGCCCTGCCCTGCTCCGGACCCTGGGGACCCTGGGGACAAGGGACAGTGAGGGAGGGGCCGTCGGTGCCAGCTCCAGCTGTCGCAAGCGCCAAGAGCAGGGGCTGTCCCCGTGTCCCCTCTGTCCCCGTGTCCCCTGTCCTGGCTGGGCAGGACACGGGGCTCTGCCGGGCAGGGACAGGCTGTGCCCGGGTGGCAGGACCGTGGCAGAGCCGGGTGCTGGGGCTCTGTGCCCTCCTGCTGCCCCAGCGGGTCCCCCTGCCCTGAGGCCACCTGGGTGTCCCCGGGCTGTGCCAGCCCGTGCCCGCTGCCAGCACAGCCTGAGCCCTGCCAGGGGCTCTCCCGTCCTCCCTCACATCGTGGGTCACATCCTGCTGCTCACAGCCCCTGCCTCACCTGGGGGTCCCCATCGCAGCCCTGGCCACTGGGCAGCAGCCTGGCTGTGTGCCACTCCCTCCTGGGCTGAGCCTGGCCTGGGAGATGAGCCTGATCCATCCCTGGGCTGAGCCTGGCCTGGGGGATGAGCCCTGATCCATCCCTGGGCTGAGCCTGACCCGAGGGATGAGCCCTGATCCATCCCTGGGCTGAGCCTGACCTGAGGGATGAGCCCTGATCCATCCCTGGGCTGAGCCTGACCTGAGGGATGAGCCCTGATCCATCCCTGGGCTGAGCCTGGCCTGGGAGATGAGCCCTGATCCATCCTTGGGCTGAGCCTGGCCTGAGGGATGAGCCCTGATCCATCCCTGGGCTGAGCCTGGCTCATTCCTGATCCATCCTTGGGCTGAGCCTGACCCGAGGCATGAGCCCTGATCCATCCCTGGGCTGAGCCTGGCTCATCTCTGGGCTCTGCTCCCTCCCCAGGGCTGAGCCTGGCCCATCCCTGCTCCCTGCCAGGGCTGAGCCTGGCCTGAGGGATGAGCCCTGATCCATCCCTGGGCTCTGCTCCATCCCTGGGCTCTGCTCCCTGCCCAGGGCTGAGCCTGGCCTGAGGGATGAGCCCTGATCCATCCCTGGGCTCTGCTCCATCCCTGGGCTCTGCTCCCTGCCCAGGGCTGAGCCTGGCCCGGGGGATGAGCCCTGATCCATCCCTGGGCTCTGCTCCATCCCGGGGCTGAGCTCTGCTCCCCCCTTGCCCTGCCCCAGCCCCTCCAGGAGCATCCCCCAGCCCAGGGCTGCCAGGGTCCCCCCTTGCCCCCCTCCCACCCCCTGGGGCGTTTCCCCGAGCCCAGGTCCTGTCCTGAGCCCCCCTCCCCATCCCACCGCCCGTGGGGAGGGGCTGCTCCTGCCGAGGCAGAGGAGGAGGAGGCCGGGCAGAGCCCCGAGCCGCGCTTCATGCCAGAGTAATTAATATATTTGTGTCTTGACAATTCAGGAAGGGCTACAGAGCTGTTTTTTTGTTCGTAGGTGGGAGTTAAACAATTTCACTGTTGCTTTGGGATAAGTGGAAAATTCCTCTCAATGACTTTTAAGTGCCTGCATTTCCCTGGGGGCGGGGGGGACGCGCTCGGCCGGCAGCCGGGGCTGCTGCCTGGGCACCCCCATTGGGGGGCACCCCGATTCTGGGGGCACCCCGATTCTGGGCACCCCGATTCTGGGGGCACCCTGATTCTGGGCACCCCAGTTCTGGGGGCACCCCGATTTGTGGGCACCCCGATTCTGGGCACCCCAATTCTGGGGGCACCCCAATTCTGGGCACCCCAGTTCTGGGGACACCCCAATTCTGGGGGCAACCCGATTTGGGGGCACCCCAATTCGTGGGCACCCTGATTTCACAGGCACCCCGATTCTGGGAAAACCCTGATTTGTGTGCACCCCGATTCTGGGGGAACCCCAATTCATGGGCATCCCAATTCGTGGGCACCCTGATTCTGGGGGCACCCTGGTTTATGGGCACCCCAACTCTGGGGACACCCCAATTGTGGGCACCCCGATTTTGTGGGCACCCCAACTCTGGGGCACCCCTCTGTCGTGGGGTCGGGGCTGGAGCTGCTCGTGGTGCCAGAGACCTGTGGATGCTTCTGGAGAAGGGGTTGGGGGTCCCCCAACGGTTGACACATCTGCCAACTCTTGATTTAAGGTGGTTTTTTGTTTTGTTTTGTTTTTTGTTTTGTTTTTTTTTTTGTCATTTCATAAAACTTTTCAATCCAATAAAGCATGTAGTCTATTTTACGAGCTGCTGGCTGCTGCTCTCTTCTTCCAGCCCTTCCCAGGTGTGCAGCACAGAGGGATTTTCCTTCTTTTCCAGTCAAACAGAGGCACTGTCCCAGCTTTGTTCCCATTTCCTGATCAGTTCCAGGCATTCCCTGTGCCCCAGCTTTGAGGGGAGGGTTCTCTGAGCAGGACCAGGCTCAGCTGGGCACTGGGGATGAGCAACCCCCAATGGCATCTGGGTGTGGAACCACCTCAGAAAGGACAGTGTCCCGTCCACAAGCACTAAAAATCTGAATTTCCAGCCTCTTGGAGCCCTGGGATGGCTCTCAGGAGTGGCCTCAGCCCAAGGGTGGCCTGCCTGGGGATGGCTCATGGCTCTGCCATGCAGCAAACCCCGATGTTCATGGGGTGGAGCACGTTTGGCTGCAGTTCCTGTACCCCCAAAGTGGGGCAGCTCAGCCTGGCCCTGTGGGGATCCAGGGAAGGGGCACCTGACAGGCTGCAAACCACAACCAGGAGATGTTCTGCTGCCAGCCTGGGCTCCCAACAGCCACAGCTGCCGGTTCCTGAGGCACCCAGAGCAGGATTGGAGAGAGCTGATGGTGTCTGGACTGGATTCTGCACAAGAACCTCAGCAGAGCCTGGGTGCTGCTGCCCCTGGGCCCTCACTTACAGATCCGTGGAATGGTTGGGTTGGAGGGACCTTAAATCCCATTTAATCCCAGCCCAGCCATGGGGACACCTCCCACTGTCCCAAATCCCAGTGTCCAGCCTGGAACTGAACATTCCAGGGATCCAGGGGCAGCCACAGCTGCTCTGGGAATCCATCCCAGCCCCTCCCAGGGAACAATTCCTAATTCCCAATATCCCATCAAACCCTACTCTGCAGCCATTCCCTGTGTCCTGTCCCTCCCTGCCTTGTCCCCAGCCCCTCTCCAGCTCTCCTGGATCCCTCCAGGCCCTGCCAGGGCCTCTGAGCTCTCCCTGCAGCTTCTCCTGCCCAGGTGTCACCCCCAGCTCTCCCAGCCTGGCTCCAGGGTGTTATAAATGAGAAACAAACTCTCGATATTCAGCAAAATTTCGATTGTTTTATTTTATACAGACAGAGCAAGCAGCTCTGGGGAAAACGTGAGGGGTCACCGCCCACTCCATGCTCCACCCAACCTGGTTTGCAGCTCCCTTTTTATAATGTGGTTTCCTTGTAGTAATCAATAACTGTTATTGTTGTGTTGTGGTAATTCTGCCAGGTAAGCAGTGCTGGTCCATAGGATCGCTGGATGATGTGACATCTCTAGATAATTTGTCTAGTCCCATAGATAACCATCGGGTGTAGGTAGATAAATGACAGAATTCAGGCAGTCTGGTCTCAGGGACAGGCTGCAATTGGTCACACAAAGGCAGGAAACCTGATTTTGCAGGATCTGCTGGGCTGTGTGAAAACCTTGTTTGCAAGCTGTCAGTCGATACAACTGATTTAGAAACATAATATTATAACAGGAGGATTTAAAACAAAATTATTTAATAATATTTTTTCCACTCCCTAGAGTCATGCTTCCCTTCAGACCTAAGTATTCTGGTTTATACCAACCCCAATACTTTTATGATTAACACGAATCTTTTATCAATTATCACACCCCAGGGTGTGAGGTGGGATCCAAAGTTTAATCACACATTTCACGCCAGGGCCTTGATTTAGAATAATTAAAATTACTGCAGTTTGGGGTTTTTTGGCGTTTTAGGACGAGGGTGTTTTGTCCCTTCGCGGCCTCCGTCCTTGGCGCCCTCAGCCCTGTCCTGTCCCTCCGTCTCCTTCCCCGGCGGGGGCGGGGAGCGCGGGCGCCGCCATCTTTGAAGCGGGCGGGATCCGCGGTGTTCCCCGGCGGAGCGGCGATTCCCGGGGGGGAAGCGGGGAGAATTACCGGGCTGAGGGACGGCATCAGTGTCCGCCAGCGGCCACCGGCAGCGCCGGGAGGGCGGCGGGGAGGGAAAGGGGTAAAGCAGGCGAGCAGTGCCCGGAGACAAGATGGCGGCGGGCGCCTCAGCGGGGCGGGGCGCGCGCGGCGGGCGCGGGAAGCGGCGGGCGCGGAGCTGCGGGGAGAGATCGAGAGGGAGAGAGAGACTGAGGGGGGCTGAGGGGATCGAGAGGGGCTGAGAGAGACTGAGGGGGATCGAGAGGGGCTGAGAGAGACTGAGGGGGGCTGAGGGGATCGAGAGGGGCTGAGAGAGACTGAGGGGGATCGAGAGGGGCTGAGAGAGACTGAGGGGGATCGAGAGGGGCTGAGAGAGACTGAGGGGGACTGAGGGGCATCGAGAGGAGCTGAGGGACATCGAGAGGGAGCAAGCGGGTCTGAGGGGGACTGGGAGGCACCGGGAGTGACTGAGGGGCACCGAGGGGCACTGAGAGGGGCCGAGGGGCACTGAGAGGGGCCGAGGGGCACTGAAAGAGACTGAGAGGCAGCCGCCGCCATGCACGTCGTGAAGCGAGGTGAGCAGCGCTCCCCCCGGCCCGGGGGCTGCTCTGGGGGTCCCCCCGCTCCTGGGGCGGTACCGAGTGCCGGGGATGGGATGGGATGGGATGGGATGGGATGGGATGGGATGGGATGGGATGGGATGGGATGGGATGGGATGGGATGGGATGGGATGGGATGGGATGGGATGGGATGGGATGATGGGATGGGATGGGATGGGATGGGATGGGATGGGATGGGTCGCTCATGGCACGTGAGGGATGGGTCCCCCTCTGCTTTGGGGGTACTTTATGGTACATGAGGTAAGAGACTCCCTTTGGCTTTGGGGGTCCTACTGAGGCACCCACAGAGAGCAGAGAGGGTGCCCCCCTCTCTTAGGAGAGTTCTGATGGGAGGATGGGCTTCCCTCAGCTTTGGGGGGCGCCCCGAGTCAGAGAGAACCCCCAGACACCGAGAGTGGGGGATGAGACCCCTCTGCTTGTTCTGGGGCCCACGGCAGGAGCTTTGGGCTCGCTCCCCACCCCTTTGGGCCAGGGGAAAAGGTTCCCCAAGCTGAGGTGGAGAGTGACCCTCAGCTGGGTCTCCACCCTGGGAATTGGGTTTGTGCAGTTTTAGGTGGGAATTCCTGGGTGGAGGGGAACCTCCCCTTTCCTTGTACCCCACCCAAGCTGTCCCTGCAGATTGCCACACAGAATATCCCCACGGGAGGGGCTGGGCACGGGCAGGCTGTGCTGCGCTGGTTCTTACTGGGCAGCACTGGTGGGAGCATTCTGTGCTGAACTGGTTCTTAATGGGCAGCACTGATGGGAGCATGCTGTGCTGAACTGGTTCTTACTGGGGCAGCACTGGCAGGGGCATGCTGAGCTGGTTCTCACTGTGCAGCACTGGTGGGACTGGCAGGGGCATGCTGTGCTGAACTGGTTCTCACTGGGCAGCACTGGTGGGACTGGCAGGGGCATGCTGTGCTGAGCTGGTTCTCACTGGTTCTCACTGGTGGGACTGGCAGGGGCATGCTGTGCTGTGCTGGTTCTCACTGGTGGGACTGGCAGGGGCACGCTGTGCTGAGCTGGTTCTCACTGGTTCTCACTGTTCTCACTGGTTCTCACTGTTCTCACTGGTGGGACTGGCAGGGGCATGCTGTGCTGAGCTGGTTCTCACTGGGCAGCACTGGTTCTCACTGGGCAGCACTGGTTCTCACTGGGCAGCACTGGTTCTCCCTGGTTCTCACTGGTTCTCCCTGGTTCTCACTGGTTCTCCCTGGTTCTCACTGTTCTCACTGTTCTCACTGGTGGGACTGGCAGGGGCATGCTGTGCTGAGCTGGTTCTCACTGGTTCTCCCTGTTCTCACTGGTTCTCCCTGGTTCTCACTGTTCTCACTGTTCTCACTGGTGGGACTGGCAGGGGCACGCTGTGCTGAGCTGGTTCTCACTGGGCAGCACTGGTTCTCACTGGTTCTCCCTGGTTCTCACTGGTTCTCACTGTTGTCCCTGGCTGTGTCCCCAGACGGGCGCCAGGAGCGGGTCATGTTTGACAAGATCACCTCCCGCATCCAGAAGCTCTGCTACGGCCTCAACTCCGACTTCGTGGATCCCGTGAGTCCTGCCCTGACCCTGCTCGGTGTCTGTGGGGTTTGGGGGTCCCTGGGGGCCCCTTCCTGCTCAGGGTGCTCTGGGGTTCCATGAACTCTTGGCAAACACATCCAGAATGTGTTTGTTGGAATTGTTTGTGTTCTGAGTTGCTTCCTGGGTGCACAGACAGTGGAGGAGAAAATCCCCTTTCCTTACCATAGGTCTCTTCCCCTCAAACCTTGGGGAAGCTCTTGAGCCCTGGTACTTTAAAAAAAAAAAAGAGTTCTGTGGCTCCAATTCCCATATTTTGGATTTGGTAGGTTGCTCCCAGTATCAGTCTGCAAAGCTGGAGCCATGGCACATGGAAGTAGCTCTGGATCCCCTTCTGGTCACACACCAGCACAGAGTTCCTGCCACTGCCACATCCCTGCTTGCTTTTCTGAGCTGATGTGGGGTGGGCATTGGTGCCACTCATGGAAGCTTCTCCTTCCCAAGCCTGTGCCCAGGGTGACTCCCTGTTGGATCCACTGATGTGTGTGAGATTTTTATGCAGGTCTCAGACCCAGTCTGGCCGTTTGGAGTCACCAGTTAAGGCTTTTCCCATCTCCCAGGTTCTCATGATCCATTGTCCTGTCTGAAATCCCACCTGTCCAACACCTGCTGTTGGTCCTGTACCCAAAAGTCTTTGGGGTGGACAGCAGGAGGAGGACACTGGTGACTTGGTGACCACAGCATGAAGTGTCCTGACTTGCCCCCACTGACTGGGAGTTGATGCTGAGGACAGAATTGAAATTCTGAGTCCTCCTGCCTCCTCATGCCCCTCAGTTTTTACTTACTCTGCAGTCATGTGTCAGGGTCTGGCCTGCCCTGACCCCAGGATGGTGCTGGCAAGGTGGCCAAATAAATAATAAAGGGATGGGAATGGCTGAAGGGCTGGAAATGAAAGATTTAATGTAAGGAGAAATAAACAGGGGCACACAAGGGTGTGACATAAACCATAACCCAAAATGCCTGCTCACAGCTACCTCTGACAGACAAAGTAAAAACACCTCTGGCTCCCTGGAAGTCTGATGTTCACAGAGCTGTGTGGCTCCTTCAGAAGACCCCAAAATGGGGTTGAGCACACACCTGTATAGACTATGAGGGAAGGTTCTAGAAAGCTTCCAGCCAGTCACAGACCCTTGTGTAGTCTCTGTTTGCATGGTCACTGCCAGTCCTTGCCATAACTTGACCAGATGTTATCTATCCTGACTTCTCAGTGCCCAGGTTCCATGTTGTTCCCTGCTGTGTGTCCAGTCCACAGCCTGTCCCTTCCAGGACAGACTGCCACAGCTGTGTGTGACCTCTGTTCCTGGGGCTCAGTTTCTCCTTTGGGACTTGGATCTTGTGCCTGAGCCTTCCCAGGCCAGCACTACCCCTCCCAGACCCTGTGCTGGTGTTCCCAGGGAGGCTGGAAATCTCAGGAGTTGTGCAAAAGTAGCAGCAGTTCACAAAGGTTCAGTAGAGACTGGTCAATCCCATTGCCTGGAAAGCATCCCTGCACAGAATCCCAGAAGGATTTGGGTTGGAATGAGCTGAAATCCCACCCAGTGCCACCCTGCCATGGCAGGGACACCTCCCACTGTCCCAGCTGCTCCAGCCCCAGTGTCCAGCCTGGCCTTGGGCACTGCCAGGGATCCAGGGGCAGCCACAGCTGTGCCAGCCCTGCCCACCCTGCCAGGGAACAATTCCTGCCCAGGATCCCAGCCAGCCCTGCCCTCTGGCACTGGGAGCCATTCCCTGGGTCCCTGCCTTGTCCCCAGTCCCCCTGGGAGCACTCCCAGCTCTCCCAGTCCGGTTCCAGTTTGCTTTCCTCGTGCACAGCTGTGCTGTGGGCACTGAGCTCCGTCTGAGCTGGGATCCCGGGGCTCCCTGACCTGTGGCTCTCTCCTGCAGGCACAGATCACCATGAAGGTGATCCAGGGGCTGTACAGCGGGGTGACCACGGTGGAGCTGGACACGCTGGCCGCAGAGACGGCGGCCACGCTGACCACCAAGCACCCCGACTACGCCATCCTGGCCGCCCGCATCGCCGTCTCCAACCTGCACAAGGAGACCAAGAAAGTCTTCAGTGGTGGGTGGCCCTCCCCTTGGGGTCTGTGCTGGGACAAAACTCAGAACTCAAGCTCTGTGTGTGCTAAAAGTTACAGTTGCAGTTTATTGTAAGGAGTGAAGGAACATAAAGTCTTACTGAGTGTTGTTAGCTGCAGCACTGGGTAATACCAGGAGTGAGAGTGGGTTGAGAAAGAGCAAAGGGATAAAGGGTGGGGGGTAATAGGAGGGAGAGAGGAAGAGAAGTGAGAAGAGGGAGAAGAGAAGAGGGAGAAGAGAGAGCAAGAGGGAGGGAGAGAGGGAAAGAGAGCAAAGGCAGGAGGGAGAGTAAAGAGAGGAGAGGGAGAGGGAGAGGGAGAGGGAGAGGAGAGGAGAGGAGAGGAGAGGAGAGGAGAGGAGAGGAGAGGAGAGGAGAGGAGAGGAGAGGAGAGGAGAGGAGAGGAGAGGAGAGGAGAGGAGAGGAGAGGAGAGGAGAGGAGAGGAGAGGAGAGGAGAGGAGAGGAGAGATTTCCCATTTACAATACAATAAATCTTCTTCCATGGTGAATATTCTAATTTCCAAGAACCAATCTAATACAAGATACAAATTCTGTAGCATTTACATACAGCCTATAAGAATCCTTATATTAACATAATGTGTTACATTTTAAAGTCTAAAAACTGCTCTTTGGACCTTTAAGCTTGCTCTCTGGCAAAGGGCATTGTTTTGTCAAGAGGGGATTACCTTCAGGGGCCATCCCATTGTTTCATGATAATTCCATAACTAAGGCTTGGTATCTCAAACATGGCTTTCATTTCAATTTCGTTCATGGTTTCTATATTCCCAGAATCTGAGCATTCATATTTGTAAGATTTTCCTGTTTTTTCTTCCCCAACACTCCCCAGCTGCTGGGGGACACAGAGGGAGAGCTTGGGAGCACAGAAATGGGGAAATCTCTCAGGTGGAAGGGAGTTCCTGAGGGCCCAGGCTGGCTGAGAGTGCCATGGGGATGAGACCCACGAGTTCCCCGAGGCAAATGGAACTGCCTGATTTATGAAAAGCAGCTGTGGAGATGGAATGGTGAAAAAAGTGATGGGTTGAGATCAGGCTGTACCCACTTTCCTCCCCATTTGTTGCTTTTTACAGTGGGGCATTGGCAGAATTTGTAAGAGAAGTGGGTTGTTCAGGCTGGCAGTGCTGAGCAGTAGAAGAGCAGTTGTGTGTTTGGGGGGGTCATTTCCCAGGACAGGCATTGCTGCCCTGGCCATCCCTGAGTCCCAGAGGCTGCACATGTCCTGTTCACTTCCCTTTCCCTCACAGATGTGATGGAGGATCTCTACACCTACATCAACCCTCACAACGGGAAGCACTCCCCCATGATCTCCAAAGAGACTCTGGACATAGTTCTGGCCAACAAAGATGTGAGTACTGGGCTTTGTTTCACATCTGAACTGTTGCACTGAGTTTTGAAAAATTAAAGAATTTGCTTTTCTTATTTTTCAAGCAAGCCATGTTTGTATTAGGGTAAAAAGCCAACACAGAAACCAGTGCAGACCATGAGTGGGGAATGTGAGAGGGGATGTAGGAGTTTTCTTCCTCTGTGGATGTTTTTGTAGTTAAATTTGGGTTTTTGGGTGTTCCCATTGCCATGATCAGCACAAGTGATTCATTTGAGAACAGGCACCTTGTGCTGGAGCAAAGTGAGGCAGCACAGGAGGGAGAGGAGAGATTTGGGTTCAGTTTCCAGGTCTGTGTTCTGAGCAGGGAGTTCCTTTTGTCCTTTGGTTCTGTGTTTTGTGTCTTGTTGTCCAATTAGATTTCAGTAAACTCAGCCAAAAGAAGGTTGTTGAAGCTGTGCTTTTGTTGTTCTGAGGGAAGTGTGTTCCTGCTTCACTCCTGTGTCCTGGTGCCCCTCTCAGGCCAGAGCTTTGGCAGGATGCAGCAGGTCTGACTCTGTTCCACCCTGTACAGTCAGTTCTGTTCTTTCCTGCAGCGCCTGAACTCTGCCATCATCTACGACAGAGACTTCTCCTACAACTACTTTGGCTTTAAGGTGAGAGCACACAGTCCTGGCTCTGCTGGGAAGGGTGGGAGTGCTTGTGGGGTTGTGGATTGGGCAGAGGGGACACAGGAGGGGCTGTGAAGGTGAAGGGACCTGCACTGAGCTGAGCCCAGTGAGATAAACTGGGTTTTCTTGCTGCTGGGATATTTGAACTGTTGGGCTGGATTTCACAGCAGATCACACTGGATGTTGCTGGATTCCATTCCTAAAGGAAATACTTTAATCCTTATTAAGCCAAAGAAGGGGGTTTTGTTTCTCCCATTGTTCAGTGGAGCAGTTCTGTCAGTGTGTCTTCCCACACATTTATCCTCTCCCATGCTGGAATGTGTCCCCACACCACCCCAGGGGCTGCTGCTCACACCCAGCTCAGCTGTGCTGCTTTGGTTTGGGTCTGACTCAGCTTTGGGGCTCTGGGCACTCCACAGAGGTCCTGTGGGTTCAGGGCAGTGTGGAACCTCCTGCCTGGGCTCTGTAATCCAAAGCAGTGTTGGAATCTTCCAGTGCACTTGTGTATTTTCAGTCATTAATCACCTCATTAAGCTAATAAAGAGGAAAAGCAGGGCTGATGAAGCTTGGGATGAGGGGTGTGGAGATGATTGAGTTTGGAGTTAATGGGGTTTTTTGAAAAAAAAATTCAAATCTGCCTGTCTGGTAAAATCCATCCTCTCTTTTAAAGACTCTGGAACGCTCCTACTTGCTGAAAATCAACTCCAAAGGTAAGGGCTGTTGCTAGTGCTGAGCATTTCTTTAAAAATTTGAGTTAATATAAATTAAATTAAATTAAAGGTGAGTTTAGGTACTGTGCTGTCAGTGATGATCCCTTGGCTTGGATATCCTGGGACACCAGAAGGGTCAGAGATTAATTATAATGTCATAAAGCTGAAACACAGTTGGATTCTGTATATTGATTGGATTTAACTGTTAATACAGGTGGGGGTTTTTCCTTCTTCCATGAGAGCAGCTGAGCATTGGAACAGATTATTCCTTGGGTTTTTCAAAACCTGATGGGATGAAGGCCTGAGTGAACATACCTGGTGCTCTTGGAGCAGGAGTTGGCCTGGAGAACTCAAATTCCTCCCAACCCAATCACTCTGTCATTCCATGGCACCCTAAACCTTCAGAGCTGCCCCAGCCCTGTCCCAGCCCAGGGAGGAGCTGGAGCTGCTGCAGAGCCCAGAGGAGCAGCAGGATGAGCAGAGGGATGGAGCAGCTCTGCTGGGAGGAAAGGCTGGCACAGCTGGGATTGTTCACCTGCACAGGAGAAGCTTTGGGCTGAGCTCAGGGTGGCCTTGCAGGGCCTGAAGGAGCTGCAGGAAACATGGAGAGAGACAATTGCCAAGGGCTGGAGGGACAGGACAGGGAATGGAGGGACAGACACAGGGAATGGAGGGACAGGACACAGGGAATGGAGGGACAAACACAGGGAATGGAGGGACAGACACAGGGAATGGAGGGGGGGGCAGGACACAGGGAATGGCTTTAAGGCTGAAGGAGGGCAGGGTTAAATGGATTTTGGGCAGGAATTGTTCCCTGGCAGGGTGGGCAGGGCTGGCACAGCTGTGGCTGCCCCTGGATCCCTGGCAGTGCCCAAGGCCAGGCTGGACACTGGGGACAGTGGGAGGTGTCCCCATGGCAGGGCTGGGATGGGCTGTGGGTGCCATGGAAGCCCTGTTGGTGTGTTTGCTGTCCCTGCAGTGGCAGGGATGGGCTGTGGGTGCCATGGAAGCCATGCTGGTGTGTTTGCTGTCCCCATGGCAGGGCTGGGATGGGCTATGGGTGCCATGGAAGCCCTGTTGGTGTGTTTGCTGTCCCTGCAGTGGCAGGGCTGGGCTGTGGGTGCCATGGAAGCCCTGTTGGTGTGTTTGCTGTCCCCATGGCAGGGCAGGGATGGGCTGTGGGTGCCATGGAGGCCCTGTTGGTGTGTTTGCTGTCCCTGCAGTGGCAGGGATGGGCTGTGGGTGCCATGGAAGCCATGCTGGTGTGTTTGCTGTCCCTGCAGTGGCTGAACGACCCCAGCACATGCTGATGAGGGTGGCTGTGGGCATCCACAAGGGCGACATCGAGGCGGCCATCGAGACCTACAACCTGCTGTCGGAGCGCTGGTTCACGCACGCCTCGCCCACGCTCTTCAACGCGGGCACCAACCGCCCCCAGCTCTCCAGGTGCTCTGCCCCTCAGGGCTCCTCAGCCTCACACTGCCCCAGTGAGCTGCTGGTACCCAGCCTCTGAACTGAGCAGCTGAGTTCCTCTGTGTGTTCTATGGTGTTTTCAGCAGCTGCTGCTGAGTTTTAGCTGTCTTTGGGGGGAAATACCCAGGTTTGTGTGAACTCTAGAGATGATGGAAACCTTTGCATGGCTGTGTTATACTGGAAAGTTCCTGGTGTGCATAGTATGCTGCAGGTTGCCAAATGAATCCTGGTAATTCTTTTCTAAAAGCAGCAAGCATAACTGATAGGTTTTTTATATCATATATATCAGGAAAAGGATTATATTTTATAAAGGTTTGTATCAATGTATGGGAGAAGCTTCTTCCCCCAGAGGTGCTGGCACTGCCCAGGCTCCCCAGGGATGGGCGTGGCCCTGAGGCTGCCAGAGCTCCAGGAGCTGCCAGGGATGCCCAGGCTGGGGTTGTTCAGAACCAGAAACTGGACTCTGATCCCTGTGGGTCCCTTCCAGCTCAGGGTACTCCATGATTCTACTGTTAAAAATGTTTGATAGCAGAGGTATCAGCAGTACAAGCATTGCTCATGATAATTTCTGTTTTGTCATTTATTCCACCACACCTATGGAACACACTAAAGATGCCATGTTTGCCCTGGTTTTTGCAGCCTGGTGAAACATTTTGGACTTTTCCTTCCCATCTTTTTCCACTGAAACCATTTGTTTTCTTCAGCTGCTTCCTGCTGTGCATGAAGGACGACAGCATCGAGGGCATCTACGACACCCTGAAGCAGTGTGCCCTCATCTCCAAGTCTGCTGGGGGCATTGGCCTGGCTGTGAGCTGCATCCGTGCCACAGGCAGCTACATTGCTGGGGTGAGTGCCAGCAGGGGACAGGGACACTGCCTGGGACAGGGACACTGCTGGGGAGAGTGCCAGCAGGGGACAGGGACACTGCCTGGGACAGGGACACTGCTGGGGAGAGTGCCAGGAGGGGACAGGGACACTGCCTGGGACAGGGACACTGCTGGGGAGAGTGCCAGGGACAGGGACACTGCCTGGGACAGGGACACTGCTGGGAAGAGTGCCAGCAGGGGACAGGGACACTGCTGGGGTCAGTGCCAGGAGGGGACACGGACACTGCCTGGGACAGGGACACTGCTGGGAAGAGTGCCAGGGACAGGGACACTGCCTGGGACAGGGACACTGCTGGGGAGAGTCCCAGCAGGGGACAGGGACACTGCTGGGAAGAGTGCCAGGAGGGGACAGGGACACTGCCTGGGATAGGGACACTGCTGGGGAGAGTGCCAGGGACAGGGACACTGCCTGGGACAGGGACACTGCTGGGGTGAGTGCCAGCAGGGGACAGGGACACTGCCTGGAACAGGGACACTGCTGGGGAGAGTGCCAGGGACAGGGACACTGCCTGGGACAGGGACACTGCTGGGGTGAGTGCCAGGAGGGGACAGGGACACTGCCTGGAACAGGGACACTGCTGGGGAGAGTGCCAGCAGGGGACAGGGACACTGCATGGAACAGGGACACTGCTGGGGAGAGTGCCAGGGACAGGGACACTGCCTGGGACAGGGACACTGCTGGGAAGAGTGCCAGCAGGGGACAGGGACACTGCTGGGGTCAGTGCCAGGAGGGGACAGGGACACTGCCTGGGACAGGGACACTGCTGGGGTGAGTGCCCAGCACAGGGACAGGGACACTGTTGGGGACACTGCCCAGCACAGAGACAGGGACACTGCATGGAACAGGGACACTGCTGGGGTCAGTGCCCAGCACAGGGACACTGCTGGGGTGAGTGCCCAGCACAGGGACACTGCTGGGGTGAGTGCCAGCACAGGCACTGACCCCCAAGAAAATCCTGCTTATGACCTGGAGAAGGCTTCCAAAACTGAATGACAGAGCTGGGATCATGGGTGTGTAGTTTGAATAGAAGTGTGCAATATCACATGGTGGAAAATTTAGAATCTGAGGTCTTAAAATATACATGGAAGGCAAGATGGAGGGTTCAGGGCAGAGGTTCCTTTCTTCTTCACCTTGTTCTTCGTGGGTCTGGGTGATATTTTGTAATTGGATAGAAAAACTCGCTGGTCACAAGTGTTTGTTTATTGAGTTAAAAGTAAAAATAATTTAGGTGTTCATTCTTAATTGGACAGATTAGCCCTTAAGAGGCCTTGTAAAAAAAGAGATACATCACCATTTTTAGCTTGTTAGCTAAAAGTGCTGTAGAACTCACTGAACATAGATAAAAATTAATAAACATCTGAATCTGAACAAGAAATTCCCTCTCTCCAGCAATTGATCCGAACTCTGGCAGAAGAAAAAAGAACTTAAAATGCAAAAGAAACCTTTCCAAAAAGAGGATCTCATTCCAGTGTTTGGTCAGACAATTCCAGAGTTTATCTGCTAGCAGCCTAGGATATGCCCAGAGACTTGTGCATCAGCCCATTGCCTTTCTGTGTCTCTGACTGCCCCAGACCATCTGTGGATGTGTGTTTGGGGTTTCTTGTCACACTGTGACAAGCCCTGCAGGCCTGTAGGTGACATAATGTAGGGGAAAGAAGTTGGGAGGGACATTGTATTAAGTCTGGGTCATGGAGCTGATACATACATTTTTATCAGGAAAAGTGTGGGGAAGGGACTAGAAATAACTGGTGGTGATCAGTGTAAGAGCTCTGCAGGCTGAGGGAGCACCCAGAGGGAGTGCAGGGCAGTTATTTAATTACTGCAGGCAGTTATTCACTGCTGGTTTTTGTGTCTCTGCAGACCAACGGGAATTCCAACGGGCTGGTGCCCATGCTGAGGGTGTACAACAACACCGCGCGCTACGTGGATCAGGGGGGGAACAAGGTACTGCAGGGCCAGGAGGGAGCTGGCCAGAGGGGAGCTTCACAGGGAGGGTGTGCTGCTGGAAGGACAGGTGGCTGCCAGTAAGGGCAGGAGCTTCTCTTTGAAATGGAGAATGGAAACCTCCTCCCTCCAAATTATTATAATTATGAAATTAAGGGGCTCTCAGGCAAAGAGATGGGAATTAGGAATAGCAGTTCTTTACTAGGAAAATTAAAATAGCAATGCAGTATTACACAGAACAATCCCAGCCCTGCCAGAGTCAGAATCCAAGCTGACACCCGTCAGTCAGTCAGGGTGTTGGCACAGTCCCATTCAATGGTGGCTGCATCCTCCTGCAGGGGCAGATGTGGTTCAGCTGGAGCAGTGCTCCTGGAGAAGGTGCAGTTTCCTCTGAAGCTCCAGGGATGATGTGCAAAGGTCTGGTTTTCCTCTGGAATCCAGTGGGAAGAAGGTTCCTTGGTGTCCCAAATGTCAGTTTTTATCTGGGTAGGAAAGGCTTGGCTCCTCCCCTGGCTGGAGCATCTCCCAGTGGGATGATGGAATTTTATCAGTCATGCCCTGGGACTCAGTGGCCATGAACAGGAGATATCTCCTGGAGGGAGGATGGGCTGTGGGAAGATAAAGATGATTGCCCAGCTGGTTTAAAGATGGCCCATGAGCAGATAATGTGTGCCAGGAGATAAGGAAATCATTACTCCACCTGGCTTCAACAGTTGGTGATAAAATCCACATTTCTGGCCACATCAACCCAACACAAAAGGGCTGTGCCATGACTGGTTGTGGGTGTCACAAAATCATAAAAGGACATTTTTTCCCCTTGTGTTGGTATCTGGTGTTGCTCCCCATTCCCAGGTAGCTGGGGTGCTGTGGGCACTCAGGAGCAGGGGAACAGGTTTCTTTCCAAGGACAGTTTGTTCTGATCCACATTCTGTTCATGTCCCAGAGACCTGGGGCTTTTGCCATCTACCTGGAGCCCTGGCACTTGGACATCTTTGAGTTCCTGGACTTGAAGAAGAACACAGGGAAAGAGGAGCAGCGAGCCAGGGACCTGTTCTTTGCTCTCTGGATCCCTGATCTCTTTATGAAGCGGGTGGAAACCAACCAGGTGAGAACTTGGCTGGCACAGAACAGGTCTGCTGGTGGAGGAGCAGGTGAGCAGCCCTTCAAGGAGCTCAGGAAGGGCTGCAGAGCTGCTTTGCTCCTGGTTCCTTCCAGGACCTTCCTAGAAGAGCTGCTGCACCTTGAGAACTTGGCTGTGGAGGTGGAGAATGGAGCTGGACAGCTCCAGCTCAGGGTTTTGTTTCAGGGCTTCATCCTACAGCCCATGGCTCTGGGGTTTCCTTGAAGCATCAGCATTTTCTCAGTAAATTGTTCTTCTCATGCCTGCTTGTATTTCACAGAATCCTGGACTGGTTTGGCTTGGGGGGATGTTAAAACTCATCCAGTGCCACTCCCTGCAGGGACACCTCCCACTGCCCCAGGCTGCTCCAGCCCCAGTGTCCAGCCTGGCCTGGGATCCAGGGGCACCCACAGCTTTAATCAACAGAGTGCCTAAAGATTGCCTCTGAATATTTCTCCCCTTTACAGGACTGGTCCTTAATGTGCCCAAATGAGTGTCCTGGCCTGGATGATGTCTGGGGAGAGGAATTTGAGAAGCTCTATGAGAGGTAAGAGTGAGCAGACCTGTAAGTGGTGCCATCCTCTCCCAGAGCTGCCCATGTCCTGTGGGACCCAGGGCATTTTTCTCCAGTTTGTGAGCCCTGCCATGCTCAGAGATGACATCTCCACTCTGAGTATTTAAAATGTGATTAGTCCAAATCCTTTTAAATAATTTTATTGGGCACATGGAGTCTCTAGGACAGATCTCTGGGTGACACCTGGTTCTCCAAGCAGCTCATGTGCATCTGAGCAACAAGGGCAAGCTCCCCCTTGGGAGGGGGCTCAGAGGTGGCCACTGGGCTCATGGTAACGTTGATAAAGATGTGAGGATGGGGATGTGTCCCTCACACTGTGACCTGTCAGGGTGGAGCTGTGAGTGACCATTTTAGCCTCCAGGCCCTGCCAGGGGCTCTGAGCTCTCCCTGCAGCTTCTCCTGCCCAGGTGAGCACCCCCAGCTCTCCCAGCCTGGCTCAGAGCTCTCCAGCAGCTCCCTGCCTGCTCTGGGCTCTCTCTTAGAGCTCCACATCCTCCAGGGCTGGGGGCAGCACCCTGGGGATCTCACCAGGACAGGGTGAAATTAAATAAAATTGCCTTCTAAATTGTTGCTCTTAGTGATGCAAATGAGATCTTAAAGATCTTCCCAGGAGGATGGAGACACACAAAATAATTCCTGTTTGCACAGATTCCCTGCAGAACCACGAGGGTTTGGGTTGTGGACACTGATTTTAGTCACTGGTCCTTGCCTGTTCCACAGCACCTCCCTTTCCCACCCTTCCCTAAAAACTTTGTTCCTGTGGTGGAAGATTTGTTTCCCTTAAACATTGCTGCATCCCTGCTGGGAGGGCTCAGCAGTGAGCAGGGCCTTGGCTGCCCAGAGCCCAGGAGTTCATAGGATTTCCTGCTGCCTGGGGCTCTGGGGCTGACCCACTGTCCTGGTGTGAAGGACAGGTGTCTGCCAGTAAGGGCAGGAGCTTCTCTTTGAAATGGAGAATGGAAACCTCCTCCCTCCAAATTATTATCATTGTGACATTAAGGGGCTCTCAGGCAAAGAGATGGGAATTAGGAATAACAGTTCTTTACTAGGAAAATTAAAATAGCAATGCAGTATTACACAGAACAATCCCAAACCCTGCCAGAGTCAGAATCCAAGCTGACACCCGTCAGTCAGTCAGGGTGTTGGCACAGTCCCATTCAATGGTGGCTGCATCCTCCTGCAGGGGCAGATGTGGTTCAGCTGGAGCAGTGCTCCTGGAGAAGGTGCAGTTTCCTCTGAAGCTCCAGGGATGATGTGCAAAGGTCTGGTTTTCCTCTGGAATCCAGTGGGAAGAAGGTTCCTTGGTGTCCCAAATGTCAGTTTTTATCTGGGTAGGAAAGGCTTGGCTGCTCCCCTGGCTGGAGCATCTCCCAGTGGGATGATGGAATTTTATCAGTCATGCCCTGGGACTCAGTGGCCATGAACAGGAGATATCTCCTGGAGGGAGGATGGGCTGTGGGAAGATAAAGATGATTGCCCAGCTGGTTTAAAGATGGCCCATGAGCAGATAATATGTGCCAGGAGATCAGGGGCACTGCCCCACCCAGGTGGGGACAGAATCCACATTGCTGGTCACATCAGCCCAGCACAGAGGGCTCAGCAGTGGGCAGGCCTTGGCTGCCCCAGGCCCCAGGGGCTGAAGGGTTCCAGGTGCCTGGGGCTGTGCTGAGGCAGCTCCTGTGCCCCAGCTACGAGCGGCAGGGCCGCGTGCGCAGGGTGGTGAAGGCCCAGCAGCTCTGGTACGCCATCATCGAGTCCCAGACCGAGACTGGCACCCCCTACATGCTCTACAAGGACTCCTGCAACAGGAAGAGCAACCAGCAGAACCTGGGCACCATCAAGTGCAGCAACCTGTGCACAGAGATCGTGGAGTACACCAGCAAGGAGGAGGTGGGTGCAGGAGGGAGCTGGGGGTGCTGCCAGCACTCTCTGGGATGTCTGACTGCTGCCTGGGGGGGGAACAGGCAGCTGGGGAACTTGGCATGAGTGCTCACAGCTCTTCCACTGACTGTGTGCTCCCTTCCCACTGAGTGAAGGATTTGGGATGGCACAAGACACCCTTCAAAGGGAAAGCAACAAGGAGCAAATCAGGCTAGAAAATTCCTTCCATCCCACACCCTGTCTGAGGATGGTTTCCAGGACTGACCAGGGCAGGATTTCTCTGGTCATACCAATTTCTACTGAACTTTCCTGAACTGTCATTACCTTCTGCTGTGCCAGAGGACCAAGGGGTGCACTTTGCCAGCCTGGCAGGTTCCCTGGCAGGTTGTTTCCGTGCAGTGTGGGGCAGAGCTGTGTGTTCCTGGCCTGTTCCCAATGATTCCCTGTCCCTGCCCACAGGTGGCTGTGTGTAACCTGGCCTCCATTGCCCTGAACATGTATGTGACCCCTGAGCACACCTATGACTTCAAGAAGCTGGCTGAGGTCACCAAGGTCATCGTCCGAAACCTCAACAAAATCATTGATATCAACTACTACCCTGTGCCAGAGGTGAGTGCTGGGCTGGGGCAGGGCTGAGGCCTGCCCAGAGCAACCCCAGAGCAGTCTGGGACACAAGGAATCACAGGGAGCTCTGTGAACCACCTGTTCCCACGTGGGACCTGTCAGTGCCTGCCTGAGCTTCAGCACAGAGCAGGTCTGTAGTGAAGCAGCTGTAGGAAAGTTTCCCACTCTGGTTCTGCCACTGGAATTTTGTCATGTGTGAGCATTTCCATGAAGCACAGACCAGCACTAGGAACAGAGTGGGAAGTGGAACAGAGAGAAGGATCCTGGAAAGATCCTGAGGAAGTGTAACTCATGTTGGGTGGTTTTACAGCTCCCTGACAGGAGGGGCAGCCAGGTGGGGCCAGGATCTGCTCCCAGACAGCAAGAAAAGGACAGGGGGAAATGGCCTCAACCTGTGCCAGGGGAGGTTCAAGCTGAACATTAGGAAGAATTTCGTAGTGGAAAGGGCTGTGCAGCCCTGGCACAGACTGCCCAGGGCAGTGGTGAAGTGCTCGTCCCTGGAGGGGATTTAATATCCACATGGGTGTGGCACCTGGGACATGGTCAGTGGTGGCCTTGGCACTGCTGGGGAACAGTTGGACTTGGCTCAGAGGGGTTTTCCAGCCTCAGTGATTCTGTTCTATTGAATGTCTTCATTTATCAGCATGTGCTGAGTGTTCACATCTAAATCCTGGCTGCTTTGCTGGGTTGAACAGTCACAGTCTGTGCTGAGCTCTGACAAACTCAGTCTGGGGCTCAGCAGGCAGAGGCAGGAGGGAAGGTGTGTGGATGCAGAGCTCACAGCACGTTGCAGCAGCAGCTTTTGCTGCCAGAGCCCCTTCCCAGGAGGTGTCCCAGAGCCCCTGCAGGCTGGTGTTGTCCCCAGAGCCCCTCCAGGCTGGTTTTACCCCCCAGCTGTGCTGAGGTGACTCTGGGTGTGACTCTGGGTGTGACTGGGTGTGATAGTGTGTCACTCTGGGTGTGTCACTCTGTCACTCTGGGTGTGATTGTGTGTCACTCTGGGTGTCACTCTGGGTGTGACTCGGGGTGTGATTGTGTGACCTCTGAGTGTCACTCAGTGTCACTAAGTGTCACTCTGTGTGAGTCACTCTGTGCTCTGTGTGTGTCACTCTGTGTGTGTCACTCAGTGTGACTCTGTGTCACTCAATGTGACTCAGTGTGACTCTGTGTGTGTCACTCTGTGTCACTCTGTGTGCTCTGTGTGTCACTCAGTGTCACTCAGTGTCACTGTGTGTGTTACTCTGTGTGCTCTGTGTGTGTCACTCTGTGTGTGTCACTCAGTGTCACTGTCACTCAGTGTCACTCGGTGTCACTCAGTGTGACTCTGTGTGACTGTGTCACTCTGTGTCACTCTGTCACTCAGTCACTCTGTGCGTCACTCTGTGTGTGTCACTCTGTGTGTGTCACTCTGTGTGTGTCACTCAGTGTCACTGTCACTCAGTGTCACTCAGTGTGACTCTGTGTGTCACTCAGTGTCACTCAGTGTGACTCTGTGTCACTGTGTCACTCTGTCACTCAGTCACTCTGTGCCCTGTCCCTCCGCAGGCCGAGCGCTCCAACCGGCGGCACCGCCCCATTGGCATTGGTGTGCAGGGCCTGGCTGACGCCTTCATCCTCATGAGGTTCCCCTTTGAGAGCCCCCAGGCTCAGCTGCTCAACCAGCACATCTTTGAGACCATCTACTACGGGGCCCTGGAGGCCAGCTGTGAGCTGGCCAGGGAGCAGGGCCCCTACGACACCTACCAGGGCTCCCCGGTCAGCAAGGGGGTGAGTGCTGGGGGCTCTGCACAGCTGCTCCTGTGCCTGGCTCTGCAGGGACCTGGGCCATGGTGAGTGGGGGCTGAGCCTGCAGTGCCCTGCAGCCAGGAGGGACATCCCTGTCCTGGGGACACCAGCACTGCCAGCCTGGTGTGAAGGACAGGTGTCTGCCAGTAAGGGCAGGAGCTTCTCTTTGAAATGGAGAATGCAAACCCCCTCCCTCCAAATTATTATCATTGTGAAATTAAGGGGCTCTCAGGCAAAGAGATGGGAATTAGGAATAACAGTTCTTTACTAGGAAAATTAAAATAGCAATGCAGTATTACACAGAACAATCCCAGCCCTGCCAGAGTCAGAATCCAAGCTGACACCCGTCAGTCAGTCAGGGTGTTGGCACAGTCCCATTCAATGGTGGCTGCATCCTCCTGCAGGGGCAGATGTGGTTCAGCTGGAGCAGTGCTCCTGTGGAAGGTGCAGTTTCCTCTGAAGCTCCAGGGATGATGTGGAAAGGTCTGGTTTTCCTCTGGAATCCAGTGGGAAGAAGGTTCCTTGGTGTCCCAAATCTCAGTTTTTATCTGGGTAGGAAAGGCTTGGCTCCTCCCCTGGCTGGAGCATCTCCCATGGGATGATGGAATTTTATCAGTCATGCCCTGGGACTCAGTGGCCATGAACAGGAGATATCTCCTGGAGGGAGGATGGGCTGTGGGAAGATAAAGATGATTGCCCAGCTGGTTTAAAGATGGCCCATGAGCAGATAATGTGTGCCAGGAGATCAGGGGCACTGCCCCAGCTGGGTTAACAGATGGGGACAGAATTCACATTGCTGGGCACATCAACCCAGCACACCTGAGCAGGGACTGTCCCAGCCAGCCTCACCTCTGTGCTGGGGACAGTTCTGGGTGTCAGGAGGGTCTAGAGAAGGGACAGGGGGATGGGGAAGGGTCTGGAGGGGTCCCACGAGGTCCCTTGGTCAGTGCAGCCTGGAGGAACCTGAGGTCAGAGCTCCCTGGGGCTGAGAGGCAGCACAGGCACAGCTCCCATCTCTGCTGTGGCACAGGGACAGCACCAGGGAGTGCCTGCAGCTGCCCCAGGGCAGCCTCAGCTGCATTTTAGGGCAAGGTTCTTCCCCCCGAGGGTGCTGGCACTGCCCAGGCTCCCCAGGGAATGGGCACTGCCCCAAGGCTGCCACAGCTCCAGGAGCTGCCAGGGATGCCCAGGCTGGGATTGTTGGGGGTCTGGGCAGGGTGGGACTGGGTGATCCCTGGGGGTCATTCCCAGCTCGGGATATTCTGGGATTCTCTGATTAGAAAAGACAAGACTCAGCCTGTGCTGGTTGTGCCCTGGAGCAGTCACAAGATGGAGTGGTTGTTAGGTCAGAGCTTCACTGAGAACTAATTGGAGAGAAGAATTAAGAGAAATGACAGGTGCATTTCCAGTGGGATTTATAAAACATGGAGAAAAGAGTGCCCTCTCTAATCCAGACCAAACTGTGTTCCTCAGATCCTTCAGTATGACATGTGGAATGTCACCCCCTCTGACCTCTGGGACTGGAAGGCTTTGAAGGAGAAGATTGCCAAGTGAGTAACCCTGCACAGTTCATAGTAGATGTCAGATATAAAACCCAGACTGGTTTGGGTGGGAGGGACCTCACAGCCCACCCAGTGCCACCCCTGCCATGCAGGGACACCTCCCGCTGTCCCAGGCTGCTGCAGCCCCATCCAGCCTGGCTCTGGATATGGATTTGCCATGTTCTGTGTCCTGAGAACTAAAGGCAGGGTCCAAGTGTGAAAACAGCCCCAGGTGTTCCCTCCACCCCAGCAGGTCTTTCCTCTGAGTGTTTTTTGGGTGGCTTGCTTTCATTTGTGTCCTTGCCAGGCCGAGGAGCCCAGCCTCACTCTTTTGCTGAGCTCTAATTCCATTCTGGATGCATGCAGCAGAGGATTTGTGCTCCCGTTAAACAGACATAGTGAGGAGTGAGCCATGAGCTGGCCTTGGGGCTCTTCCCTGCTGCCAGGGAAAAGCTGAGCCTTGAACATCCTGTAGACAGGAATCACTGAAGTGTGAAGTGCCTGTCATGGACTAATTCATTCTGTTTGGCTCTAATTTTTAAATGTGGTAAATCTGTCACTTGTCCTGTGTGTGGAGAGGTTTCAGCCTCCTCATGGGCAGCTGGTCCAGCTCTGCCCCAGGGCTGTGGATGTGCAGTGCCTGGCAGATTGCCATGCTGCACCCCATCCCATGACTGAATCACTGGGGAAAGCCTCTGATGGAAGATGAGAATAGCAGAGCACTAATTGCACATCCACTAATTGCACTTGCACTTGACCCAGAGTGCCAGTTCAGGGGTGCTTCCCTTTTCCCTGAGAGGCTTTGCAGGTTATCCCAGATTTCCCAGTGCTGTTCCTGGCTGTTTCCTGCCCTGTCTCCCTTGGCTGCAGCTGACTGTGCCTGCTGTCCCCAGGTACGGTGTGAGGAACAGCCTGCTCATCTCCCCCATGCCAACAGCCTCCACTGCCCAGATCCTGGGCAACAACGAGTCCATCGAGCCCTACACCAGCAACATCTACACACGCAGGGTGCTCTCAGGGGAGTTCCAGGTGAGCTCTGGGGGCAGGGGGCTCTTCCCTGATCTTCTGTATCTGAGGAACACACACCTGGGGACTCAGTTCAGCTGCAAGTTTGTGTGCCAGCACCTGGAGCACTGGGTGCTGCAGGAGTCCAGCTCTGTGTGTTCCACAGTCACCATGTGTCCTGGTGTGAAGGACAGGTGTCTGCCAGTAAGGGCAGGAGCTTCTCTTTGAAATGGAGAATGGAAACCCCCTCCCTCCAAATTATTATCATTGTGACATTAAGGGGCTCTCAGGCAAAGAGATGGGAATTAGGAATAACAGTTCTTTCCTAGGAAAATTAAAATAGCAATGCAGTATTACACAGAACAATCCCAGCCCTGCCAGAGTCAGAATCCAAGCTGACACCCGTCAGTCAGTCAGGGTGTTGGCACAGTCCCATTCAATGGTGGCTGCATCTTCCTGCAGGGGCAGATGTGGTTCAGCTGGAGCAGTGCTCCTGGAGAAGGTGCAGTTTCCTCTGAAGCTCCAGGGATGATGTGCAAAGGTCTGGTTTTCCTCTGGAATCCAGTGGGAAGAAGGTTCCTTGGTGTCCCAAATGTCAGTTTTTATCTGGGTAGGAAAGGCTTGGCTCCTCCCCTGGCTGGAGCATCTCCCATGGGATGATGGAATTTTATCAGTCATGGCCTGGGACTCAGTGGCCATGAACAGGAGATATCTCCTGGAGGGAGGATGGGCTGTGGGAAGATAAAGATGATTGCCCAGCTGGTTTAAAGATGGCCCATGAGCAGATAATGTGTGCCAGGAGATAAGGAAATCACTATTTTACCTAACTTCAACAGTTGGTGATAGAATTCACATTTCTGGCCACATCAACCCAACACACCATGGAATAGATGAAATTATAAACAAGTGCTGCTTTTGTCTGGGAAAACCCTTGTGGTGTGCTGCAGGAATAACTGCTGGGGGGGTTGGTGATGTGATGGAAGGGACATGGGGAGAGTAGCTGAGATCAGGGACCTGAGAACAAGCTATGAAGCAGTCGAGGGTCTGAAGGGGCTGTGGAAGAGCTCCAGAGGCTCAGAGGGGTCTGTCAGCTGGGAAAGGGAGTGAAATGAGTGAGTTCTGGAGGCTGGAGTTGGCAAAGACCCCTCTGGAGACAAGGAGAGGAGGCTGTCCCTGTTTGGGAGGTGTGCCCATCCCCTCTGGGTGTCTCTGCTCTCCACTCCTCCTGGCTGCAGGGTCGCCCCAGACAGGAGTGGGGAGAAACAGGAGGGTCAGGGCCCTGCCTCCCTGTGTAGGGCTGGGGAACAGGACCCCAGTCCCAGCAGGAAAAGGGGGCTGTGTTTTCTTCCCAGTACTCAGCCTGCCCTGTTCTGCTCTTTCCCCTCCTGACACCAGTCCTGGCTCTTTACACCCTTCTTTAGAGACTTCTTTAGATTGTGGCCAGTGGCCCTGCAACAGCAAGATCTGTCCTTTTCCATTTTTGGAGTTCCTCATGCAGGGCAGTTCCACACAGCCTCCTTTCTAACTTGGCATGTGCAGCAGAATCCCAGAATGGTTTGGAGAGACCTTATAGATGATACAGCCCCTGCCATGGGCAGGGACACCTCCCACTATGCCAGGCTGCTCCAAGCCCTGTCCAGCCTGGCCTGGAGCACTTCCAGGGGTGAGGGTCTGTCAGGAATGTGCAGGATCTTGTTCAACCATTTAAAAACCTTTGCCTTCTGCCCCTGGCAGGTTGTGAATCCCCACCTGCTGAAGGATCTCACAGAGAGGGGCCTGTGGAACGAGGAGATGAAGAACCAGATCATCGCCCACAACGGCTCCATCCAGGTACAGGGAGCAGGGCAGGGATTCTGCCAGGCAGCTCCTGCTGCTCCTGCATCCCACTGAGCAGGAAGCTGATAAAGGGGTGACCTCATAGCAGGGAATATCGTGGAGTGTCCTGAGCAGGGAGGGACCCACAGGGATCTTTGATCCAGACCCCCAAAATCCCAGCCTGGGCATCCCTGGCAGCTCCTGGAACTGTGGCAGCCTCAGGGCTGTGCCCATTCCCTGGGGAGCCTGGGCACTGCCAGCACCTCTGAGGGAACAACCTTGCCCTAAAATCCAGCTGAGGCTGCTGAGGGGGAGCTGAGGGTGCTTGCAGACACAGCATGTCCAGAGGAGGCCACCAAGTTATCAGAGGGATGGAGCAGCTCTCCTGCAAGGAAAAGCTGGGAGAATTGGGATTGTTCAGCCTGGAGAAGAGAGAGCTCCAGGGTGACCTCAGTGTGGCCCTCCAGGACCTAAAGGAGCCAACAGGGAACATGGAGAGAGATTGTTTACAAAGGCTGGAGGGACAGGACACGGGGAATGGCAAGGCTGGGTGGGATCTTGGGCAGGAATTGTTCCCTGGCAGGGTGGGCAGGGCTGGCACAGCTGTGGCTGCCCCTGGATCCCTGGCAGTGCCCAAGGCCAGGCTGGACACTGGGGCTGGAGCAGCTGGGACAGTGGGAGGGGTCCCTGCCATGGCTGGGGTGGGATGAGGAGAACTTTAGGGTCCCTCCTGACCCAAACCCTTCTGGGATTCTGTGTCTGGATTCAGGATAGGGCTCAGCTGTACAGGCCTGTTCCAGCAGGGATTGCTGACTGGAGCCCCAGCAATCACTGAGGAATTCCATGTTATAAATAGGGATACCTGGGCAGTGCTTTCCACACTGCAAAACTCCTCCTGTTCCCTCCAGAACATCCCTGAGATTCCTGATGACCTGAAGCAGCTCTACAAGACTGTGTGGGAGATCTCCCAGAAAACCATCCTGAAGATGGCTGCAGACAGAGGGGCCTTCATTGACCAGAGCCAGTCCCTGAACATCCACATTGCTGAGCCCAACTATGGCAAACTCACCAGCATGCACTTCTATGGCTGGAAACAGGTGTACTGGGGGGTCTTCATACACAGGGGCATTATCTGGGACTGGGGGGTCTTCTGTGCACAGGGGGCATTATCTGGGGTTGGGGGTTGTTCTGTACACAGGGGCATTATCTGGGATTGGGGGGGTCTTCTGTACACAGTGCTGGCTGTGTGCACAGAGCTGGGGGTGTGCACAGCTGTGTGTGTGCAGTGCCAGGTGTGTGCACAGAGCTGGGTGTGTGCACAGAGCTGGGTGTGTGCACAGCTGGCTCCTGCAGTGCTGGGTGTGTGCACAGCTGGTGCTGCAGTGCTGGGGGTGTGCACAGCTGGCTCCTGCAGTGCTGGGTGTGTGCACAGCTGGTGCTGCAGTGCTGGGGGTGTGCACAGCTGGCTCCTGCAGTGCTGGGGGTGCACAGCTGGCTGCTGCAGTGCTGGGGGTGCACAGCTGGCTCCTGCAGTGCTGGGGGTGCACAGCTGGCTGCTGCAGTGCTGGGGGTGCACAGCTGGCTGCTGCAGTGCTGGGGGTGCGCAGCTGGCTCCTGCAGTGCTGGGGGTGCACAGCTGGCTCCTGCAGTGCTGGGGGTGCACAGCTGGCTGCTGCAGTGCTGGGGGTGCACAGCTGGCTCCTGCAGTGCTGGGTCTGTGCACAGCTGGCTCCTGCAGTGCTGGGTCTGTGCACAGCTGGCTCCTGCAGTGCTGGGTGTGCACAGCTGGGTGTGCACAGCTGGCTCCTGCAGTGCTGGGGGTGCGCAGCTGGCTCCTGCAGTGCTGGGGGTGTGCACAGCTGGCTCCTGCAGTGCTGGGGGTGCACAGCTGGCTGCTGCAGTGCTGGGGGTGCACAGCTGGCTCCTGCAGTGCTGGGTGTGTGCACAGCTGGCTGCTGCAGTGCTGGGGGTGCACAGCTGGCTGCTGCAGTGCTGGGTCTGTGCACAGCTGGTGCTGCAGTGCTGGGTCTGTGCACAGCTGGTGCTGCAGTGCTGGGGGTGCACAGCTGGCTCCTGCAGTGCTGGGGGTGCACAGCTGGCTCCTGCAGTGCTGGGGGTGCACAGCTGGCTCCTGCAGTGCTGAGTGTGTGCACAGCTGGCTCCTGCAGTGCTGGGGGTGCACAGCTGGCTCCTGCAGTGCTGGGGGTGCACAGCTGGCTCCTGCAGTGCTGGGTCTGTGCACAGCTGGCTCCTGCAGTGCTGGGGGTGCACAGCTGGCTCCTGCAGTGCTGGGGGTGCACAGCTGGCTCCTGCAGTGCTGGGGGTGAACCGCACGCACCAGCAGAGCGGGAGGGCCACAGCTGGCTCCTGCAGTGCTGAGTGTGTGCACAGCTGGCTCCTGCAGTGCTGGGGGTGCACAGCTGGCTCCTGCAGTGCTGGGGGTGCACAGCTGGCTCCTGCAGTGTTGGGGGTGCACAGCTGGTGCTGCAGTGCTGGGGGTGCACAGCTGGCTCCTGCAGTGCTGGGGGTGCACTGCTGGCTCCTGCAGTGCTCCCAGCCCTGCCTCCCCTGCCCCAGGGCCTGAAGACTGGCATGTACTACCTGCGCACCAAGCCCGCTGCCAACCCCATCCAGTTCACCCTCAACAAGGAGAAGCTGCGTGAGAAGGCGGCCAGGGAGGAGGAGGAGAAGGAGAAGGAGAGGAACAAGGCAGCCATGGTGTGCTCCCTGGAGAACAGGGACGAGTGCCTCATGTGTGGCTCCTAAGGGACAGTCCCCCTGCAGCTGCTGGGACGGGAGCACCTGGATAACGTGAGGATGCTGGGGCTGGGAGGGGGCGAGCATGGCTTTAGTGGCTGGGCTTCCAGGGGGTTCCATGGAGCCCTGCAGGCAGCAGGGGGACAGGGAGGTGCTGGTGCCCCTCCCAGCTCTGTGCTGGGCTCTCCAGACTGTGCCTTGCAGTCACCAAAGGCTGCTCCTCATGTCCCTTTTCCTTGGCTGAGAGCCCCCAGGTCGGTGTGTTCAGTGTCCAGCTGACACCTGCAGTGTCCCCACCCTGCCAGAGTCTCCTCCCACTGCTGCTCCCTCTCCTCCTCCCCTCTGGCCTTTCCAGAAAGCCTTTGGAAGGAGCAGATGGGTGGAAGGGGTGTTGCTGCCTGGACTCTTCTCCCTCAGTGCCAGGGCAGAGCCTGGCACTGGCTGAATGTCCTGCAGTGAGGCAGGAAGGGCAGAGCTGCTGCCCTGCATCCTATTCTGCATTAAACTCACTAATTCAGTCTAATTGCTCAGGCAGTTTCCTGGCAGGGGCCTTGGCCACACGTCAGGTGCCACCTTGTGAGGGCCACATGCCATTGGTGAACGTCACCTGCCATCTCTTCAGGGAGCTCCATTTTTCCACCCTGGGTAGTTCTTAGATCTTTTAATCCTCTTATCAATGTACTGCTCCTGCACTCACTCCCTGCTGGAACTCAACAGGGTTTCAGGCAGTTCTGCAGTATTTATTGAACTCGTGAACCACACCCCAGCCCGAATCCAAACTCAATAAAACGTGGAATGTCAAAGGGATGGGTGGTGCCACCTTGGGAACGCTTATTTTGGGGATGAAAAACGAGCAGGTTGGTGCTGCTGCTCCTGTGCTGCTTCCCCCGGGGACACGGAGACATGGAGAGGGAACGGCCTCGGGCTGAGCCTGGGTCTGTCCCAGCACTCAAACCTCGGTGCCGGTTCTATCCTCAGAACTCGAACCCCAGTGCTGGTGCCAGTTCTAAACCCACATTTGAGTCCCGGTCCCGGTTGTGTCCCAGCACTTGAACGCCGGTTCCAGTTCTGTCTCCGCACTCGAGCCCAGGTCCCGGTCCTGGTTCTGTCCCCACGCTCAAACCCCGGTCCCGGTCCTGTCCCCGCTCTCGGTCCCGGTTCTGTCCCTGCAGTTCCCCGCGGTGCCGCCGGGGGGCGCTGGTGCCGCGGCCGCAGCGGGGCCGGGAGCGTTGGGAGCGCCCCGCCCCCCCCCGGAGTGTCCCGGGGCTGTCCCGAGCGACCCCAAACCTGCCCGAGTGTCCCCAAACCTGCCCTGACCGCCCCGAGTGTCCCCAAACCTGCCCTGACATCCCCGAATGTCCCCAAACCTGCCCGAGTGTCCCCAACCTGCCCTGACCGCCCCGAGTGTCCCCAAACCTGCCCTGACCGCCCCGAATGTCCCCAGACCTGCCCGAGTGTCCCCAGAGCTGCCCAGCCCTCCCAGCCCGTGCCCGCGCAGGGCTCGCTGTGGCTCCATCCCGGCTCCCAGCTCTGCTCGCCCGTGTCCCGAGCTCCCCCAAAGCTGCGGCTGCTCGGGGCTCCGGCAGCGCTGCCTCCCCCTCCCGTTCGCATTGACAGCGCTGAGCGCGGCCACGGCTCGGGGCTGCCCGGGCTGGAATGGCCCTTCGGCCCCGCGGCCGTGGCACCCCGGCTGCGGCTGCCACCGGGGAGCGGCTCTGTCACCGGGACACGGCTGTCACCGCAGGGCACGGCTGTGTGACCGGGACACAGCTCTGTCACCAGGGCACGGCTCTGTCACCGGGACACGGCTGTGTGACCGGGACACAGCTCTGTCACCAGGGCACGGCTCTGTCACCGGGACACGGCTGTCACCAGGGCACGGCTGCCAACGGGGAGCGGCTCTGTCACTGCAGGGCACGGCTGTGTGACCGGGACACAGCTCTGTCACCAGGGCACGGCTCTGTCACAGTGCACGGCTCTGTCACACGGACACAGCTCTGTCACCGGGACACAGCTGTCACCAGGACACGGCTCTGTCACAGTGCACAGCTCTGTCACCGGGGCACGGCTCTGTCACCGGGGCACGGCTCTGTCACCAGGACACGGCTCTGTCACACGGACACGGCTCTGTCACAGTGCACGGCTCTGTCACCAGGGCACGGCTCTGTCACCAGGACACGGCTCTGTCACACGGACACGGCTCTGTCACCGGGACACGGCTCTGTCACACGGACACGGCTCTGTCACAGTGCACGGCTCTGTCACCAGGGCACGGCTCTGTCACCAGGGCACGGCTCTGTCACCAGGACACGGCTCTGTCACACGGACACGGCTCTGTCACAGTGCACGGCTCTGTCACCAGGACACGGCTCTGTCACCGCAATCCGGGCGGCACCGCCGGGCACGGAGCCTGCAATGGAGCCATGGAGCAATGGCAACTGCCGGGCTACCGTGGCTGGTTCCCATCGGAGCTGCTGGCCACGGGAACAGCGGGGTGTGGGGATGGGGAACGGGACAGGAAACGGGACAGGGCAGGGGAAATGGGGCAGGGACATGGGGGACGGGGCAGGGACATGGGGGGACAGAGCAGGGACATGGTGCAGGGACATGGGAGGACAGAGCAGGGCAGGGGAATTGGGGCAGGGACATGGGAGGACAGGGCAGGGACATGGGGGGACAGGGCAGGGCAGGGGAAATGGGGCAGGGACATGGGGGGACAGGGCAGGGACATGGGGGCAGGGACATGGGGGGACAGGGCAGGCCGGGGGAAATGGGGCAGGGACATGGGGGGACAGGGCAGGGACATGATGCAGGGACATGGGGGGACAGGGCAGGACAGGGGAAATGGGACAGAGGTATTGGGACAGCTCAGGATATGGGGAATGGGACAGGGGTACTAGAGGGCAGGATGGACACTGGGGGGACAGGACAGGGCAGGGGGAGTGGGAGAGGTGCACTGGGGAAATAGGGCAGGAGGGACAGGATGGAACAGGACAGGGGCACTGGGGGGGACAGAACAGGGCAGGTCGGGCTCTGCTCCAGGGACAGGGACAGGAGAGAGGGAACAGCCCCAGGCTGGGCAGGGCAGGCTCAGGGTGACAGCAGCAGGAATTTCCCCATGGAAAGGGAGCTCAGGGGTTGGAACTGCCCAGGGAGGTTTGGGGTCCCCATCCCTGCGGGTGGCGCCTGGAGGTGGCACTCAGGGTGACAAGGTGGGGACAGGGCACAGCTGGCACCCCGTGGGCTGGGAGGGATTTTCCAGCCCCAGGGATTTGGGATTCTGTGATCTTTGCATCTTTCTCCAGCAGCAAACACTGGAGGGAAAGGCTTGAAATTCTTAGTTTATTTTTTTTTCTGGATGAGACCAGTTTTAGGCACCCAGAAGAACAGACTCAGGTTTATCACAGTTTATTGATCCCCAGTGTGCTCCCAGCAGTGGTTCCCAACCCAAGAACAAAGCCAGCCACCAGGCTTCTGTACAAACCCACCTGGCACAAAAAGTGAGGAGCTGAAATGCAGATTGGGAATGGGAACATCTCCATGTTCCAGGGAGCAGGTGGATCTTCAGAGAGCAGGAATGCTCCCAGCTGGAAGGGCCTCAGCTCTCTGTGTCATTCCTGGAAATCAGAGGGAAGAGTTCTGGAGAAAACTCCTTCTGCAGAATGAATAAACCACAGTAAGTGAATACAGACATGGCACAGGCATGAGGGGTTATTCACAGGGTCTGTCAGGAACAAAATCACTCAAATCCCTGGAAAAACCCTCAGGGCTGAACATGATCCTGAGTTTACTACAACTCCTGCAGTGGTGTGGAGACACACATGGAGCCTGGTGCTGCTGCAGGGCCTCAGCCAGCCTGACCAGCTCTGCTGCTCCTTTGGACACAGCTTCTCCATTTCATTCCTTCAGATTCATTTGATTTCTTTTAAGACTTTTTTCCTTTCTAAAATGAAATTTCATCTATTCCCTATTCACTTGTCAGGGGTAGATCCCAATCCAGCAGTAGGGATTGTCTCAAAACCAGTGAATTGTGAGGATTTGGGAAGAAATGTGTGAGATTTGAGTCAGGATGGTTTCCACATTCGTTATTATTTCCAATTATTCTCTGGGAATTATCTCCAGCCCCTGCAGTCCCAGCTGTGCCCTGTCCCCACCTTGTCACCCTGAGTGCCACCTCCAGTGCCACCTGCAGGGATGGGGACCCCAAACCTCCCTGGGCAGTTCCAACCCCTGAGCTCCCTTTCCATGGGGAAATTCCTGCTGCTGTCACCCTGAGCCTGCCCTGCCCAGCCTGGGGCTGTTCCCTCTCCTCCTGTCCCTGTTCCCTGTTCTCCTCTCTCCTGGGGCTCCATTCCCTTCCCAGCTCTGTTCCCTCCCCTGGCCTGTCCTGGTGCTTCCAGCCACTCCCATAATTGATAGTTACCATGAAGCCCCACAATTATCCCAAATGCTGCCCTGAAAAATGAACATTTGGAGAGGTGCCAGGCTCTGAGCTCCCGTGTTTATGATCACACCACGCAGGCGATGCTTCCTTTCACCGAGGGGGGACAATGAGAAACAAATGACAAAAGCATTTGATTTTATGTGTGTGGTCTTCATCAAATTAGAAAAAAAGAAGAAGAAGAAGAAAAAAAAAAAAAAGCTGGGTGGGCAGGGGGAGCTTGCAGGAGCATTAAAGAAATGGATTTTAAAGGACCTTGAAAGAGGCTCGGTGGAGGGGGAGGTTTGCAGCCAGAGCAGGGCAGTGAGCAGCAGCTGGTCCAGCTTTGGTAGCCAGCCCTGAACCTCTGGGAATCCCTGGAAAGGCTCCTGGCTGTGCAAACAGGGAGTCCCACAAGGGGCAGAGTCCCCACGTGGGAATCCGTGACAGCGTCAGGCCCCTGCCCTCAGGGGTTTGGGTTTTTTTCAGTTTTTTACATGAACAGTAGCTGGGGGTGGCACATGCAGGAATTCCAGCTCCTCCTCCTGCCCTGAGGTGGCAGTGATGTGACACTGAGGCTGCTCAGGGCTGGTTTGCATGGTGCTCTCTGAAGTTTCTTGCACAAGTGAAGAAGGTAGATACTGATGGATAATATAAAAAAAAGATGCTACAGGTGATCTCTGTACAAGGTCCTGAGCAGCATTTTACTCTTAATCAACTCCATACATGCTAGGGCTTCTCTTTGTCAAAATTAAACCAAATTAGTTCCTTTATTCCACATGCACAAAATGTCTGATGAAGGTGGGAGTGGCTCAGGTGCTGTAAATACAAATGGAAGGTCAGGGTGGAACAGGTTGTGAAATCCTGGTTTGAAAGGAGTGATGTCCCCACTGATCTTTTCCTTGTCCTTCTGGAGATCAAATTCCCAAACCAGCAGCAGCCCCTCAGACCTTCCAGTGGTGCACGTGAAGTGTCAACCCCACCACTCACTAAATAAAAATGAAATTAAACCAAATTATTCTTTCCACGGGCCCCAGCCAAAAGCTCTTGAGCAGCTCTCCAGAAAAAAAACCCGGCAGAGGAGAGGAGGATTTTCCCAGTCTCAAAGTACATGGAATATTTCACTGTTATCCCTTTTCTCATCTCATTAGGAGAACCAAAGGCTTCCCCCTTTTTCCAGTCATCCATTTGCATTTATAATAACGTGTTGCCATGGCAAAATCTGATAATCCCGGATTTCTTGGGTGGAAACACATCCTTAGAGGAGTACAAGGAGGGGAAAAAAACCCCCACCCAAGCTGGGAGCACGGGGGTTTGCCAGTGGGATGGTCCAGGTGCTTCCATGGGCCAGGACATCCCAGAACTCTGGAGTGGGGCTGGAGCAACCCCAGAGGGACAGGATGTGTGACAGGAACAGGGACAGGATGTGTGACAGGAACAAGGACAGGATGTGTGACAAAAACAATGACACAGGATGTGTCACAGGAACAAGGACAGGATGTGTGACAGGAACAGGGACAGGATGTGTCACAGGAACAAGGACAGGATGTGTGACAGGAACAGGAACAGGATGTGTGACAGGAACAATGACACAGGATGTGTCACAGGAACAGGGACAGGATGTGTCACAGGAACAGGGACAGGATGTGTGACAGGAACAGGGAAAGGATGTGTGACAGGAACAAGGACACAGGATGTGTGACAGGAACAAGGACACAGGATGTGTGACAGGAACAGGGACAGGATGTGTGACAGGAACAGGGACACAGGATGTGTCACAGGAACAAGGTCACAGGATGTGTGACAGGAACAAGGACAGGATGTGTGACAGGAACAGGGACAGGATGTGTGACAGGAACAGGGAAAGGATGTGGGACAAGAACAGGGACAGGATGTGTGACAAAAACAATGACACAGGATGTGTCACATGAACAAGGACAGGATGTGTGACAAAAACAATGACACAGGATGTGTCACATGAACAAGGACAGGATGTGTGACAGGAACAGGGACAGGATGTGTCACAGGAACAGGGAAAGGATGTGTGACAGGAACAGGGACAGGATGTGTCACAGGAACAGGGAAAGGATGTGTCACAGGAACAGGGACAGGATGTGTGACAGGAACAAGGACACAGGATGTGTCACAGGAACAAGGACACAGGATGTGTCACAGGAACAAGGACACAGGATGTGACACAGGAACAATGACAGGATGTGTGACAGGAACAAGGACAGGATGTGTCACAGGAACAATGACACAGGATGTGTGACAGGAACAAGGTCACAGGATGTGTGACAGGAACAAGGACACAGGATGTGTCACAGGAACAGGGACAGGATGTGTCACATGAACAAGGACACAGGATGTGACACAGGAACAATGACAGGATGTGTCACAGGAACAATGACACAGGATGTGTGACAGGAACAATGACACAGGATGTGTGACAGGAACAGGGACAGGATGTGTGACAGGAACAAGGACAGGATGTGTGACAGGAACAAGGACAGGATGTGTCACAGGAACAGGGACACAGGATGTGTGACAGGAACAGGGACACAGGATGTGTCACAGGAACAAGGACACAGGATGTGTCACAGGAACAGGGACAGGATGTGTGACAGGAACAAGGACACAGGATGTGTCACATGAACAAGGACAGGATGTGTCACAGGAACAGGGACAGGATGTGTCACAGGAACAAGGACAGGATGTGTCGCAGGAACAAGGACACAGGATGTGTGACAGGAACAAGGACAGGATGTGACACAGGAACAAAGTCACAGGATGTGTCACATGAACAATGACACAGGATGTGTGACAGGTACAAGGACAGGATGTGTCACAGGAACAGGGACAGGATGTGTGACAGGAACAATGACACAGGATGTGTGACAGGAACAAGGACACAGGATGTGTGACAGGAACAATGACACAGGATGTGTCACATGAACAAGGACAGGATGTGTCACAGGAACAGGGACAGGATGTGTCACAGGAACAAGGACAGGATGTGTCACATGAACAATGACACAGGATGTGTGACAGGAACAAGGACACAGGATGTGTCACAGGAACAGGGACAGGATGTGTGACAGGAACAGGGACAGGATGTGTCACAGGAACAAGGACACAGGATGTGTCACAGGAACAAGGACAGGATGTGTCACAGGAACAAGGACACAGGATGTGTGACAAAAACAATGACACAGGATGTGTGACAGGAACAAGGACACAGGATGTGTGACAGGAACAGGGACACAGGATGTGTCACAGGAATAGGGTCACAGGATGTGTGACAGGAACAAGGACCCAGGATGTGTGACAAAAACAATGACACAGGATGTGTGACAGGAACAGGGACAGGATGTATCACAGGAACAGGTACAGGATGTGTCACAGGAACAGGGTCACAGGATGTGTGACAGGAACAGGGACAGGATGTGTGACAGGAACAGGGACAGGATGTGACACAGGAACAAGGTCACAGGATGTGTCACAGGAACAAGGCACAGGGAGCTGCAGTCTCTGCCTTTTTTCCCCAGCTCCTGCTGTGAAATGTGGGATTAGTGGGGGACACCCCGCTGCCCATTGGGCCCCTTCAGGAGCAGCTTGTTCCCAGATTTCCTTGCAAGGGGTTTCCTGCTGAGGGCCCCACTGCCTGCACCCACCCGAGGGGCTCCAGGGGTTAATTCAGAGCAGGTCATGGGGAGGATCCTGCAGTGACACGTCCCCAGGTGCCACCTGGCAGGAAGAGCAGGGTCCCCCTGGCCCAGCCCCTCAGCCCAGGGTGGCACAGGGGATGTGTCAGTGGAAATGGACCCAGCCCTGGGTTCCCTCTGCTGTGAAAGGTGAGCGGGGTCCCTCCCCATGGATCAGCCCAAGGGGTCCCCCAAATCTCTCTGCTCCTCCTCATTCACCCCCAGGGTGTTAAATCCAGCACTCAGGATTGTCCCCTCCTCACTCCAGTACAGAAGGAAAGGTTGTCCCTGAAAGATTGTCCCTGGATCCCTGGCAGTGCCCAAGGCCAGGCTGGACCCTGGGGCTGGAGCAGCTGGGACAGTGGGAGGTGTCCCTGCCATGGATGGGGTGGGATGGGTGGGATCTGAGCTCCCTCCCAGCCCAAACCACTCCAGAATTCCATGATTTCACTGGAAATAACAAATTATCCCCCAAACAGCAGTGGTAGTGTTGACAATTTGAAAACCCCCTCTGCCCAAAAGGCTGCTGACAAAGCTGGGGAGGATCCTCATCTCTCTCATTTCTCATCCCCCTTTGCTGTGCTGGGGTTCAGGGCTCTGGGATCTGCCCTTGGCTGGAGCTGCCTGTGAGGGGTGACCCCAAAGCACAAACATTCCTGTGGGGAAGCTCTGGGCTCTCCTGCCCACTGCAGTTCTCTCTCCTGACACTCAGGGTGGCAGCAGCAGGAATTTCCCCATGGAAAGGGAGCTCAGGGGATGGAACTGCCCAGGGAGGTTTGGGGTCCCCATCCCTACAGGTGGCACCTGGAGGTGGCACTCAGGGTGACAAGGTGGGGACAGGGCACAGCTGGCACTGCAGGGGCTGGGGGGGATTTTCCAGTTCCGGATTTGGGATTTGAGGTGACTGCAGGACCCTGGGACAGTCCCAGCACAGCAATCCCAACCCCTCCAAGCAGCTTTTCCATCCACTCTCCTCCCGTAGCCACGAGCCCATTGCAGGTGGCCACCCCACACATCCCCTCCTGCCACCCCTCCCACATCCCAAATCTCCAAAATCCCCAAAATCCCCAAAATCCCCCCCACCAAAGCCAACATCCCACCTTGTCCTTGGGCACCTGTGTGAAGTCTGGCTCCTGCTGGGATGGGGAAATTGGGAAAAGGGAAGGGAAGTTTCAGGGAAGTTTCAGGGAAGTTTCAGGGAAGGGAAGTTTCAGGGAAGTTTCAGGGAAGGGAAGTTTCAGGGAAGGGAAGGGAAGTTAGGGAAGGGAAGGGAAGTTTCAGGGAAGTTTCAGGGAAGTTTCAGGGAAGTTTCAGGGAAGTTTCAGGGAAGTTTCAGGGAAGTTTCAGGGAAGTTTCAGGGAAGGGAAGGGAAGGGAAGGGAAGGGAAGGGAAGGGAAGGGAAGGGAAGGGAAGGGAAGGGAAGGGAAGGGAAGGGAAGGGAAGGGAAGGGAAGGGAAGGGAAGGGAAGGGAAGGGAAGGCCAAGGCTGTCCCTTCAGTCCAGGGGAAAATCATCTCCCCTGCTCTTTTTTTCCTGCTGGCTGGGAGGAGGAAAGGATCTTTTGGAAGCTCTTTTTCATCGGAGAGTGAGTCGGCAATTAAAGCTGACTCTGCTTATTCATTAGATCACATTAAAAACCGCAGCAAAAGTGGAGGGGGAACTCTCTAAACAAATTCGGGCACTCTCCCCTCATTCAGCGCCAGCCAGCACTCCGTTTGTGCTCTAACTGCTTCTGAAGCGACCATATGGTTGTGTTAAAACATCTTTTTCGTGCTTAATTTGAGGCACTGATGGCCCCTAATCAGCCGTGTGCGGATGAGCCCCCTAATTGATGACTAATGAGTCACGTGCATCCCGAATTAATCCCGTTAATCACTGGCGGTTTCCAGCCCCGGCTGCAGGTGGAGGGAGCAGCAAAACCTCGGGAAGGGATTCGTGTTCCTGGTGTCAGCCCCTCGCTGCATCGCTGTCCGTGCTCATCACGGGGTGTTGGGGCTGGAGGGACCCCAAATCCCACCCAGAGCCACCCCAAAGCTGTCCCAGGGCAGGGACACTGTCCTGGTGTGAAGGACAGGTGTCTGCCAGTAAGGGCAGGAGCTTCTCTTTGAAATGGAGAATGCAAACCCCCTCCCTCCAAATTATTATAATTGTGAAATTAAGGGGCTCTCAGGCAAAGAGATGGGAATTAGGAATAACAGTTCTTTCCTAGGAAAATTAAAATAGCAATGCAGTATTACACAGAACAATCCCAGCCCTGCCAGAGTCAGAATCCAAGCTGACACCCGTCAGTCAGTCAGGGTGTTGGCACAGTCCCATTCAATGGTGGCTGCATCCTCCTGCAGGGGCAGATGTGGTTCAGCTGGAGCAGTGCTCCTGGAGAAGGTGCAGTTTCCTCTGAAGCTCCAGGGATGATGTGCAAAGGTCTGGTTTTCCTCTGGAATCCAGTGGGAAGAAGGTTCCTTGGTGTCCCAAATGTCAGTTTTTATCTGGGTAGGAAAGGCTTGGCTCCTCCCCTGGCTGGAGCATCTCCCATGGGATGATGGAATTTTATCAGCCATGCCCTGGGACTCAGTGGCCATGAACAGGAGATATCTCCTGGAGGGAGGATGGGCTGTGGGAAGATAAAGATGATTGCCCAGCTGGTTTAAAGATGGCCCATGAGCAGATAATGTGTGCCAGGAGATCAGGGGCACTGCCCCAGCTGGGGTAACAGATGGGGACAGAATCCACATTTCTGGCCACATCAACCCAGCACAGACACCTCCCACTGTCCCAGTGTCCAACTGGAACTGAACATTCCAGGGATCCAGGGGCAGCCACAGCTGCTCTGGGAATCCATCCCAGCCCCTCCCAGGGAACAGTTCCTAATTCCCAATATCCCACCAAACCCTACTCTGCAGCCATTCCCTGTGTCCTGTCCCTCCCTGCCTTGTCCCCAGCCCCTCTCCAGCTCTCCTGGATCCCTCCAGGCCCTGCCAGGGGCTCTGAGCTCTCCCTGAGCTCCTCCTGCCCAGGTGACCCCCCAGTGCTGGCATGAGGATTTCCTGGTTCCACAGGGGAACCAAGCAGGGAGGAGATGTCTCTGCCAGCGTTCAGCTCCTCAGGGCTCCACGTTTCCCCCCCTGGCTCTGTGGCTGCTGGTCCCTGCTCTGGGTTTGTTCTCCCCCTGCTGCCACTCCCAGTGCCAAAGGTTGAAGGAATTTTGGTGCAGCCAAGTCTGGATGTTGCCCAGCACAAGGAGAGCTCAGATGCTGCCCTTGCCCTCCAAAACCAGGAGTTTTCCTGGGGATTTTCCTCCAGTTCCCTGAGCAGAGCTGCAACTGCCACCAGGAGACTTTGCTGCATTCCCAAATTAATGCCCTCGCTTAGATCAGGACTGAAACTGAACTTAAGGCAAAATTCTAAAGTTCCATTTAATCAAAGCAGATACTTGTGTTCTGGCACTTAAAATAAGTAAAAATCCAGTCAATAATGACTTGTCTGGTGTTCATTAGGGCACAGAAACATTGGCACTGTGTTATTTTTCCACTGCTACCTCTGAGCCTTTCATATGGAGGCTGGATTGATTATCCCTATCTGTCAGAAGCATCCAGCTCTGGCATTATTGACCTTACACCGTTAATTGCACAATTATCTTTCAACTCTGCAATGAAGTGCTGCTCATTCTTATGTTTTGAATTTTAAAAATCTCACTGTTGAACTCCTGTGCACGGACCTTTAGCTGCACTGAATAAAAATCCCCATTTCCCTCTTCCTCACACTAATAAACATCCCTGGGCAGTGTTGTCTTCCTGTTTCTAATGGGAGCAGATTTCAGACTGGTTTAGCAGCACAGAAATGTTCCAGGGCTGCTGCCTGGGGGTCCTGGAGAGCCACAAACAGGAAGGTGAATTTACACCAAGAGGGTTTGGATGCTTTCGATTAAAAGGTGAAAAGCTCAACAGCATTGAGGTGGAAAATGGTTTCAAAATGTTGTGGGGATGAGGCTGGGATTGTCCCCAGGGCTGTGTCCAGTCCTGGCTCCTGCAGGAGAGACTGGAGGGGCTGGAGGTGTCCAGGGCAGGGACAGAGCTGGGGAAGGGGCTGGAGCAGCAGGAGGGGCTGAGGGAGCTGGGAAGGGGCTGGAGAATTCCTGAGGGAGCTGGGAAGGGGCTGGAGAATTCCTGAGGGAGCTGGGAAGGGGCTGGAGAATTCCTGAGGGAGCTGGGAAGGGGCTGGAGAATTCCTGAGGGAGCTGGGAAGGGCTGGAGAATTCCTGAGGGAGCTGGGAAGGGGCTGGAGAATTCCTGAGGGAAATGGGAAGGGTTTGGAGAATTCCTGAGGGAGCTGGGAAGGGGCTGGAGAATTCCTGAGAGAACTGGGAAGGGGATGGAGAATTCCTGAAGGAGCTGGGAAGGGGCTCAGCCTGGAGAAAAGGAGGCTCAGGGTGACAGCAGCAGGAATTTCCCCATGGAAAGGGAGCTCAGGGGTTGGAACTGCCCAGGGAGGTTTGGGGTCCCCATCCCTGCGGGTGGCACCTGGAGGTGGCACTCAGGGTGACAAGGTGGGGACAGGGCACGGCTGGGAGGGATTTTCCAGCCCCAGGATTTGGGATTTGTGCAATGTGGGATTACAGAGGGATCAGGGACAGCTCAGGGAATTGCTGTGAAATCCTGGTGGGTCCCAAACATCTCCAGTCCCAACACTGCCACAAATCCTGACCTGCTGTGGGGTCAGGACTGGCACCTTGCCAAGGCTTGATTTGTGCTGGGTGTGAATTCCCTCCTCAGAAACAGAGTCTGGGAGCAGATCCCAAATCCCCCCAGTGTCCCCTCCTGGCAGGGAGTTCTGCAGAGCCACAAGGGCCCCCCTGAGCCTCCTTTGCTCCAGCTGAGCCCCTGCCCAGCTCCTCAGGAATTCTCCAGCCCTTCCCAGCTCCTGTGGGGTCTGATGGGAGCAGCCAAATCTCTGCTCTCCCCACACTTCAGCTTTGGGGGATGAGGAGCCAGGATGGGAATTTGGATGGGATGAGGAGGCAGAGTGGGAATTTCAATGGGATGAGGAGCCAGAGTGGGAATTTCAATGGGATCAGGAGGCAGAGTGGGAATTTGGATGGGATGAGGAGGCAGAGTGGGAATTTGGATGGGATCAGGAGCCAGGATGGGAATTTGGATGGGATGAGGAGGCAGGGTTGGAATTTTCACAGGAGGAGGAGGAGGCAGGGTGGGAATTTCCATGGGATGAGGAGCACAAGGCCCAGCCCTGTCCCTCCCTTGTGTGGGGAAGGGGCTTTTCCAGCCCTGTCCTTGTGAGTCCCACCCGGCCCAGGTGGGGCCAGAACTCACAAGTTATTTCAAACACGTCCCAGGATTATCCTTGTTTGTCACTTCCAAACCATATTCAGCTGCTATTTTGGGGCTTTGTGCAATGATGGTCATTATGTGATATTGCAGCCAGCTATTATTCCTGCTCTGGCTTTAATAAATGCCTGGCAGATTTAATAAAACTGATCCAGATTTAAAGTGTCCCTCCGGTGATAAATCACCTGGTAAAAATTTCCCAGCCCACTCTTGCTCTGGGATTTCTGCTCAGTTCAATTCATTAAGTGAAATAAGTCACTCTATTTATGAAAATCAAGCTGTTTCCAGCCGGTTTGTGCTCGGCTGCAGAACAAAGGAGTTGCTAAATCTAAATAATTACAGCTAACGATTAATGCAATTAAAAATGTAAAAAAAATCTTGCAAACAGTTTTAATCAGCAGGTATTAAAAATCGTTGAAATGGATGCTGCAAATCCCTGGGATTTGGGAATTCAGCCCGTCGGGGAATTTGGGGAGGGAGAGGGGAGAAGCAGCTCAAACCTCCGCGCTGGAGGAGCACCTTTTATTTAGGAAACAACTCCTCAAACTCCTTTTTGGAGGGATTTATCCTTCCAGCCCCGGGCAGGGAGGGAGCCCCCGAACCCCCAGCACGCAGCAGTAACCCTTTGTGCGCCGGGCTGTCCCCAAAGCCGCCCTTTGTCCCCCGCCCCCCGGGCTGTATAATGCCCAGACTGTTTCTTTGGGAGCACAATTCCCCCGGCAAACCCAGCCCAAACAACTCCTGGGAGCGCTGGGAGCAGAATGCCAGCGGGGAGGGGCTGAGTGGCACACAATGGGCACGGCCACAAGTGCCCGGGGCATGCGGAGCGGGGATTAGGGGGTCCCGGCCCGGGTCAAGTGTCGGGGGGGCGCCGATCAACACCCCAAACCTGCCGCGGCTTTTCCTTTCCGCTCCTCGAGTGCCGCCGCAAATCTCCTCAATGGCTTTACACGGGTTTTTCTCCTCCTGCCCATTTTCTGAAGGCACTTCCAGGCTCTCTCTGGAATAAATTTGCTCCTCGCCCCGCACAAAAAAATAAAACAACCACCCCCTGCCCTCCCCCTCTGCCTCCCTCCTGCAGCCTTTGTCTCAAGGTGTGTGAACAAGGGCGCTGAGAAAAGCGAGATCGAGTCCCCCCGAGGATTAAGTCGAGCACTTTGAATGAGTGACTTTGCATCACCCAAAAAAAAAGGTGGTTTGGGGAAAAAAAAAAAAAAAAAAAGTTGTTGGGTTTTTTTTCTCTCTCAGTTCTACTTTTAAATAAATATAATAAATATATTCTTTTCTGGTGTTTTCAGCAGCAGTGCCAGCTGGGTGGAGGATTCTCCAAGGGAGGGATTCACTGCCAGGAAGTTCCTGAGGTACCTTCAGCTCTGCTGAGGACAAATGGAAGGGCACGAAATGAACCCAAAATACCCAAAATCAAAGGCGAGGTGTGCTGTGGGGAGGTGTCTGCAGCCCGGGCGCTGGGACAGCAGCGAATCTGAAATCTGCAGCGTTCCTGCTCGGCTGGCACGGCACAGTCTGGAATGTTCTGGGATGGGAGGATCGTTATGTGCCTTCCAACCCTCTTCAGCCATTCCGTGGCTCCATGGGGATCACCTGGGCGTGGGAGGGCTGGGGACAGCAACAGGGGACAGCAGGGACAGCAGGGGACAATAGGGGACAATAGGGGACAGCAAGGACAGTGAGGGGACAGCAGGGACAGCAGGGACAGTGAGAGGACAGTGAGGGGACAGCAACAGGGGACAGCAAGGACAGTAGGGACAGCAACAGGGGACAATAGGGGACAGCATGACCAGCAGCCTCCACCCTGCTCTGCTGCTCCTTCACCCTCTCTGTCCTGCCAGAGCCCCAGGCATGGGATGGTCCCAGGCTCTGGGAACCAGTAGTGGGTTACTCCCAGTTTTGGGTTACTCCCAGTTTTGGGTTAATCCCAGTTTTAGGCTATTCCCAGTTTTAGGTTACTCTCAGCTTTAGGTTATTATTCCTAACTTTAGGTTATTCCCAGTTTTGGGTTACTCCCATTTTTAGGTTACTCCGAGTTTTGGGTTATTCCCAGTTTTAGGCTATTCCCAGTTGTATGTAATTCCCAGTTTTAGGTTACTCCCAGTTTTGGATCATTCCCAGCTTTATGCCATTCCCAGTTTTAGGTGACAGCCCCACAGTGGGACAGCTGGAACAGGCAGACAGATGTTGGTTCTGGGGAAAGTCCCCATGGCCAGCACAGGTCCCAGGGCCCCCCATGGGTCCCAAATCCTGCTCCCCATGGATCCCAATCCCTGCTCCCCTCCCAGGGCTCTGGCCTGGACCCCTGGGCTGGTTCCTGTCTCCTTCCCCTGGTTCCTGTGTGTCAGAGCTGTGGGTGCTCTGGGTGCTCTGGGTGCTGTGTGCTCTCTGCTCTGTGCTCTCTGTTCTCTGCTCTGTCTGTTCTATGCTCTCTGTTCTGTGCTCTGTGTTCTCTGCTCTGTGTTCTGTGTTCTGTATTCTCTGCTCTGTGCTCTCTGCTCTCTGCTCTGTGCTCTCTGTTCTCTGCTCTGTGCTCTCTGTTCTGTTTTTTCCTGCCCTGGAGCTGTCCCAGCTCTTCCCACGGTCTCTCCTGCAGCTCCTGCTCAGTTCTGCCTCATTTCTCTGTGCTGGTCCCTGGGATGTTCCCAGACCCAATCCCTGTGTGTGCTCCCCCTGCTCAGCAGTTTCCTTCCACAGTTCTGTGATTCCAGGAGGGTTTGGGGTTGGGCGGGACCCCAAATCCCACCCACGGGACCCCAAATCCCACGCATCCCACCCAGCCATGGCAGGGACAATCCCACTGTCCCAGGCTGCTCCAGCCCCAGTGTCCAGCCTGGAACTGAACATTCCAGGGATCCAGGGGCAGCCACAGCTGCTCTGGGCACGCTGTGGGTCCCTGGCCGTGCCCCGGGCCAGGCTGGACACCGGGGCTGGACTCCGGGGCAGGGGCGGGGCTGGACGAGCTCTCAGCCCCTTCCCACAGAAACCCCCCACGGAAACCCTCTGCCCGTGGGTCCCACCCCCGCCTCTGCCCCGGGGTTTGGGGCGGCTTTGGGGTGCAGCAGCGGCACCGGGACAGTCTCTGCTGCGGACGGTCCGTTCCCAGCCAGGAGCGAGGATCGGGCCGGGGTTTGCTCTTTTCAGGGGATCCAGGGACAAAGGGAAGCGGCACCCCCGGTGCGCGGGGCTGGTGCACACCCCACAGCTTCAGAAAAAGTTTCCAGAGCGAGATGCAGCTTCCCCTCCTCGGTATTGAATTAATTGTTTTCCCAAGGAGGGGATTGTGAGCGGGTCGGTCCCACCCTGGTTCCCCGATCTGTAAATCCTGCGAGGAGCGGCTGAGCGAGCTGGGGAGGGGCTCAGCCTGGAGAGGAGGCTCGGGGGGAAATCCTGGCTGTGCCAGGAGGGACAGGGACAGGGACAGGGACAGGGACAGGGACAGGGACAGGGACAGGGACAGGGACAGGAACGGCCTTCCTGCGCCTCACCTTTCCCAGAACATCCCAGCAGAACCATCAGAGCTCAGCCTTTGATGGGCAGTGTGAGCTGCACGCAGGTCAGAGCTCATAACGAGATAAACTTTCACTTGAAACCAATTCTTCAGCTTATTATGCTGTAATAGCTTCGGGAAAATCACTTTCCACGGACATATTGCAGTCTCCGAGGCACAGTTAAGCCAAAGAGGTGATTTTCCTCTTTATTTCCAAACGCAGCAGCTTTAAAGGACGCTTTCATGGATTAGGAAAACATGTTTTGGGTAAATCGTGCTACCCACGTCGAGGCTGCAGGCAATTAAATCCCGCCATTGAGATTACCAATTATTAGATTATATATGGATTTTTTAAAAGCAGCAAGCTTGGTTCTGCTGGTGCGCACCGAGAAAACGGCGGAATGTGCGAGGAATTGTTAAATAAGTGATAAATAGGCTTAAGTTCTTTAAAGCGGCAGCACGAGTAGCTTAAGCAGTATGGTTTGGATCATCTCAATCTCCAAATACCTGCGGTATATTTGTAAACATGGCAATCTAACATTTTGCTGAGCGGCACATTCACGTCCCAATTAGCATAAATGAGGATTTAACAGCTGATTGCACAGTGTGAATGATAGCGGCTAATTGTGGGAGCGGGAGAGCGGGAGGTGCCGGTCCCGGAGCGGCGCTTCGGGCTGGGCTGGGCGGGTTTGGGGTTCCCCCGGGGCAGGTTTGGGGTTCTGCATCCCCCGGGGCAGGTTTGGGGTTCCCCCGGGGCAGGTTTGGGGTTCTGCATCCCCCGGGGCAGGTTTGGGGTTCCCCCGGGGCAGGTTTGGGGTTCCCGCATCCTCCAGGGCAGGTTTGGGGTTCCTGCGGGGGCAGGTTTGGGGTTCCCGCATCCTCCAGGGCAGGTTTGGGGTTCTGCATCCCCCGGGGCAGGTTTGGGGTTCTGCACCCCCCGGGGCAGGTTTGGGGTTCTGCATCCCCCGGGAGCAGGTTTGGGGTTCCTGTGGGGCAGGTTTGGGGTTCTGCATCCCCCGGGGGAGGTTTGGGCACTGCAAAACTCCCTGACAAGCCTGTTGTTCTTTTTTTTATTATTATTTTTTTTTAAATTCCACAGGTATTTTCAGCCTAAAATCCATCATGTATCCCCAGAGCTGTTAACTCCTAACCAATATGAACTTAAAATCCTGAATCCCAGGATGTGTTGGGCAGGGAGGGACCTTAAAGATCATTTTGTTCCTTGGGCAGGGACACCTTCCACAGCCCCAGGTGGAGAAAAGCACCAGTGGAACAAAACACCTTGAAAAAAATCAATTCAATAAATTCCACATTCTCCATGAAAGCAGAATTTGACCAAAATTTAAAAAGTGTGGAAAAACCAGGTACAGCTTCCACAGAATCCCAGAATCCTGGAAAATCCCTCCCAGCCCCTGCAGTGCCAGCTGTGCCCTGTCCCCACCTTGTCACCCTGAGTGCCACCTCCAGGTGCCACCTGCAGGGATGGGGACCCCAAACCTCCCTGGGCAGCCCCTTAGGGTTAGAGTTAGGGTTAGTTTAGGGTTAGGGTTAGATTTAGGGTTAGGGTTATGTTTAGGGTTAGGGTTAGGATTAAGGTTAGGGTTAGGGTTAAGGTTAGATTTAAGGTTAGGGTTAGGGTTAGGGTTAGGGTTAGGGTTAGGGTTAGGGTTAGGTTTGACATTGATTCCATGGGGCTGACCCTGCCCACAGCAGCTGCTCCCTGGGACAGAAGCTTTGGGTTAGGGTTAGGTTTAAGGTTAGGGTTAGGGTTAGGGTTAAGGCTAGGGTTAGGGTTAGGTTTAAGATTAGGGTTAGAAATAGGGTTAGGGTTAGATTTAGGGTTAAGTTTAGGGTTAGGGTTAAGGCTAGGGTTAGGGTTAGGATTAAGGTTAGATTTAAGGTTAGGGTTAGGGTTAAGGTTAGGGTTAAGGCTAGGATTAGGGTTAGGGTTAGGATTAAGGTTAGATTTAAGGTTAGGGTTAGGGTTAGGTTTGACACTGATTCCGTGGGGCTGACCCTGCCCAGAGCAGCTGCTCCCTGGGGCTGGAGCTTTGGGTTAGGGTTAGGGTTAAGGTTAGGTTTAAGGTTAGGGTTAGGGTTAGGATTAAGGTTAGATTTAAGGTTAGGGTTAGGGTTAAGGTTAGGGTTAGGGTTAGGGTTAGGATTAAGGTTAGATTTAAGGTTAGGGTTAGGGTTAGGGTTAGGGTTAGGGTTAGGGTTAGGGTTAGGATTAAGGTTAGGGTTAGGGTTAGGTTTGACACTGATTCCTTGGGGCTGACCCTGCCCACAGCAGCTGCTCCCTGGGGCTGGAGCTTTGGGTTAGGGTTAGGGTTAAGGTTAGGGTTAGGGTTAGGTTTAAGGTTAGGGTTAAGGCTAGGGTTAGGATTAAGGTTAGGTTTAAGGTTAGGGTTAGGTTTGACACTGATTCCGTGGGGCTGACCAGCTGCTCCCTGGGGCTGGAGCTTTGCCCTCCCTGGGGCTGCCCCATCCTCGGGCTGAGGGAGCAGCCCTGGGTGCCACCAGAGCTGGTTTGGGGCTGTGCCCCCATAGTGGGTCTGGACAGTCCTGTGGAAAGCTCAGACAACATCCAGGAACATTTCCTGACTCCACGTGCCTGAGGGGGGTGGAGGGAAAGGAGAAGGGAGAAAATGGGCTGAGATGAATCCTTACATGGAATCAGGGAATCCCAGACTGGTTTGGGCTGGGAGGGACCCCAAACCCACCCAGTGCCACCAGGGACACCTCCCACTGTCCCAGTGTCCAGCTGGAACTGAACATTCCAGGGATCCAGGGGCAGCCACAGCTGCTCTGGGAATCCATCCCAGCCCCTCCCAGGGAACAATTCCTAATTCCCAATATCCCATCTAACCCTACTCTGCAGCCATTCCCTGTGTGCTGTCCCTCCATCCTTGTCCCCAGCCCCTCTCCAGCTCTCCTGGATCCCCCCAGGTCCTGGCAGGGGCCAAGGGGCTCCCAGGGCTCTCCTGGAGGTGCCTCTGCTCCCCTGGGTCTGGGGCTGCAGCCCAGGATTCCAGCACAGCCCCTTCCCTGGCTGGCCCAGCGAGGGAGGGAATTCTGGACACTCTGGAGCTTTTCCTTTTCAACCAAAACCTCCAGGACAGCCCTGGGATAATCAGCATCATCCAGCATTATCCAGCACCAGGGTGACTTTCATTGGGAATGATCACTTTGGGAGATCTAGAGAGCAAAACAAAATAACTCAAAATCTTGAGGAGATCTCCATTTCCTAATAAAAACATTTCACTGCATCAAATATTCAACCAAATGGGCAAAAATCCTTTGCACAAAATGAAATGTTTCATTCAAAGAAGCTGCAAAATTAGCTCAAAAACGGCAAGAAATTGAATTTTGAAGCCACCAAACAGCAGCAGTGCCAGCCTGGTGTTTCCATCTGGAAAAAAAGCACTTTGGGCTTCTTTTGGGCCCCAAATCCTTAAATTCCAAACGTGTGCCTGGAGTGTGGCCGTGGCACATCAGGGTGAGCAGGGCTGGTGGGGAGGGGCAGGATTTAATGGCTCTGGCAAAGGGCAGGGGCTGGAGCTGGGGCTGTACAAAAAATTCCCTCCCAGGCTGAGGATCTTCAGGAATTACCAGGGTGTTGTTGTGGGGGGAGGGTCTGATCCCAAACCTGGGATGGGATCGCATGGGATGGGATGGGATGGGATCAGTGGGATGGGATGATGGGATGGGATGATGGGATGGGATGGGATGGGATGGGATGGGATGGGATGGGATGGATGGGATGGGATGGGGTGGGATCAGTGGGATGGGATGGATGGGATGGGATGGGATGGGATCAGTGGGATGGGATGGGATCAGTGGGATGGGATGGGATTGGGATCAGTGGGATCAGTGGGATGGGATGGGATGGGATCAGTGGGATGGGATGGGATGGGATGGGATGGGATGGGATGGGATGGGATGGGATGGGATGGGATGGGATGATGGGATGGGATGGGATCAGTGGGATGGGATGGGATGATGGGATGGCCTCAAGGTCCCTTCCAGCCCAAAGCATTGCAGGATTTTCGAGGTTTCACAGTGCTCACCAACCCCATGGAACCCTCCAGGCTGGGAATGGCCCTGGGGGTGCTGGGGATGGGGGCTGGATGTGACCCCAGGGGGGCAGGAGGGTGATGGCACCTGGGCTGTGCCAGGGCAGGGACTGTCCCCCAGGGCAGGGATTGTCCCTCCAGGGCTGTGTCCAGTTGTGGCTCCTGCAGGAGAGACTGGAAGGGGCTGGAGCCCCAGGAGGGGCTGAGGGAGCTGGGAAGGGCTGGAGAATTCCTGAGGGAGCTGGGAAGGGTTTGGAGAATTCCTGAGGGAGATGGGAAGGGTTTGGAGAATTCCTGAGGGAGATGGGAAGAGGCTCAGCCTGGAGAAAAGGAGGCTCAGGGTGACAGCAGCAGGAATTTCCCATGGAAAGGAGCCCAGGGAGGTTTGGGGTCCCCATCCCTGCAGGTGGCACTCAGAGCTCTGGGATTTCACCGATTGCTGCCTCTTCCTTTTCCCGAACTAAAACCCAACCGGGGCCTGGCAGCTCCTCCTCCCCGCCTGAGGAACTGGAAACACAATTCCAGGGAATTCCCTGAGAGGATTCCCGAGGAACAGCCCTGGGGGCAGGACGGGGCTCGGGGCCACTGCCCTGGCTGTCCCTGCCATCTGCTGTCCCCATTTCCAGCTTTTCCAGCATTTCCAGCTTTTCCAGCTTTTCCAGCTTTTCCATCATTTCCATCATTTCCAGCTTTTCCATCATTTCCAGCTTTTCCATAATTTCCAGCATTTCCAGCATTTCCAGCATTTCCAGCATTCCCAGCATTCCCAGCATTCCCAGCATTCCCAGCATTTCCAGTATTTCCATATTTTCCAGCATTTCCAGCATTCCCATCATTTCCAGCATTTCCAGCTTTCCCAGCTTTTCCAGCATTCCCAGCATTCCCATCATTTCCAGCATTCCCAGCATTTCCAGCATTTCCATAATTTCCAGCATTTCCATCATTCCCATCTTTTCCAGCATTTCCAGCTTTTCCAGCATTCCCATCTTTTCCAGCATTTCCATCCCCGGCCCGACCCCAGGCCCAGCCTGGCTGGGACAGGCAGGAACGGAATTCCCAGCTGGGGTCGGGGTTCCATCCTCAGGAGGGAGAGGAAATAGTGGGATTTGGGATTTTTTGGGGTATGGGATATGGGGTGTGGGATTTGGAATTTGAGGGATATGGGATTTGGGAGATATGAGATTTGGAGGATATAGGATATGGGATTTGGGATTTAGGGGATATGGGATTTGGGATTTAGGGGATATGGGATTTGGGATATGGGATATAGGAGATGGAATCTGGGATATAGGATTTGAGATTTGGGGGATATGGGATTTGGGATTTGGGGATACAGGATTTGGGATTTGGGGGTAAGGGATATAGGGTATGCGATTTGGGAGATATAGGATATGGGGGATTTGGAGGATATGGGATTTGGGGAATATGGGATACAGGGTATGCTATTTGGGAGATACGAGATTTGGTGGATATGGGATATAGGATATGGGATTTGGGGGATTTGGGATTTGGGGCATGTGGGATATAGGATATGGGATTTGGCAGATATGGGAGATGGGATGGGATGGGATCAGTGGGATGGGAACTCTGTTGTGGATAAGGTGCAAGGTTTGGAATAAGACACAAGGTTTGGGATAAGATTTGGGATAAGGCACAAGGTTTGAGATGACGCACAAGGTTTGGGATGAGGGACAAGGTTTGGAGGGACAAGGTTTGGAGGGACAAGGTGATAAGGGACAAGGTGTGGGATAAGATTTGGGATAAGGCACAAGCTGTGGGATGGGACACAAGGTGTGGGTTAAAGCAGAAAGTTTGGGATGAGGCACAAGATTTGGGATGGGACACCAGGTTTGGGATAAGGCACAAGGTTTGTGACAAGGTTTGGGATAAGGGAGAATGTTTGGGACAAGGTTTCGGATAAGGCACAAAATGTGGGATAAGGTTTGGGACAAAGTGTGGGATGGGGCACAAGGTTTGGGATAAGGGACAAGATTTGGGATAAGATTTGGGATAAGGGACAAGGTTTGGGATAAGGGACAAGGTTTGGGATAAGATTTGGGATAAGGGACAAGGTTTGGGATAAGGGACAAGGTTTGGGATAAGGGACAAGGTTTGGGACAAGGTTTGGGATAAGGGACAAGGTTTGGGATAAGGGACAAGGTTTGGGATAAGATTTGGGATAAGGGACAAGATTTGGGATAAGATTTGGGATAAGGGACAAGGTTTGGGATAAGGGACAAGGTTTGGGATAAGATTTGGGATAAGGGACAAGGTTTGGGATAAGGGACAAGGTTTGGGATAAGATTTGGGATAAGGGACAAGGTTTGGGATAAGGGACAAGGTTTGGGATGAGGTACAAGGTTTGGGACAAGGTTTGGGATAAGGGACAAGGTTTGGGATAAGGGACAAGGTTTGGGATAAGATTTGGGATAAGGGACAAGATTTGGGATAAGATTTGGGATAAGGGACAAGGTTTGGGATAAGGGACAAGATTTGGGATAAGATTTGGGATAAAGGACAAGGTTTGGGATAAGGGACAAGATTTGGGATAAGATTTGGGATAAGGGACAAGGTTTGGGATAAGGGACAAGGTTTGGGATGAGGTACAAGGTTTGGGATGGGGCACCAGGTGTCTCTCAAAACAGCCCTTGGGGGAAAGGCTTTGGGCTCCCCTGACTCCACCAGGAACGAGCAGAATTCCCACACACTCTGTTCTTCCTGCACAAACTGGGTTTTCCCAGGGCCACCAGAGCCAAGCAGAGTTGTGTCCGATTCACTGAAGGGGAAATGTGGGGGGATGTGGAACAGGGGGAGTGTCCCTGCCTGCCTGGGGGGATTTAATGGGATTTTAAATCCTGGATCGGAGCGTCCATCACAAACCAAAGGTTTTTATCAATCCCAACCCCAAACCCTTCATCCAGAGCTTTCCCTGCTCATCCCTGAGGATCCCTGATCCTCCCTCCAGAGCCCCAGCCCAGCAGCGCAGGATTCCCAGGATTCCCAGAATTCCCAGAACTCCCAAAACTCCCAGAATTTCCAGAATTCCCAGAATTCCCACAATTCCCGGAATTCCCAAAACTCCCAGAACTCCCAGAATTCCCAAAATTCCCCAAACTCCCAGAATTTCCAGAATTCCCACAATTCCCGGAATTCCCAGAACTCCCAGAATTCCCAGAATTCCCGGAATTCCCGGAATTCCCAGAACTCCCAGAATTCCCAGAATTCCCAGAACTTCCAGAATTTCCAGAACTCCCAGAATCCCCAGAATCCCCAGAATTCCCAGAATTCCCAGAATTCCCACAATCCCCAGAATTCCCAGAATTTCCAGAACTCCCAGAATTCCCGGAATTCCCGGAATTCCCAGAACTCTCAGAATTTCCAGAATTTCCAGAATTTCCAGAATTCCCAGAACTCCCAGAACTCCCAGAACTCCCAGAATCCCCAGAATTTCCAGAACTCCCAGAATTCCCAGAATTTCCATAATTTCCAGAATTCCCAGAATTTCCAGAACTCCCAGAACTCCCAGAATCCACATAATTCCCAGAATTCCCACAATCCCCAGAACTCCCAGAATTCCCAGAATTCCCAGAATTTCCAGAACTCCCAGAATTCCCAGAATTTCCATAATTCCCAGAATCCCCAGAATTCCCAGAATTCCCATAATTCCCAGAATTCCCAGAATTTCCAGAACTCCCAGAACTCCCAGAATTCCCATAATTCCCAGAACTCCCAGAATCCCCAGAATTCCCATAATTCCCAGAATTTCCAGAATTTCCAGAATTCCCAGTGACCCTGCACAAGCTGCATGTCCACGGCCTGCTGGGCAGGGAATCCCTTTGGGATCACCAAGTGATACGGAAAAATGGGATTTCCTAATTAATTTCTTATTCCCAGGTTTTCGTGCTCCCAGCTGCTCCCACCCGTCCGGATCCATCCCAAAGGAAACCCAGGACTGTGCCCTGGTGGGGGAAGGAGTTTTGGGGTGCTCGTGCCCTGTGGGTACCCCCGGCTCTCTCTGGAGTTTTGGGGTGCTCGTGCCCTGTGGGTACCCCCGGCTCTCTCTGGAGTTTTGGGGTGCTCGTGCCCTGTGGTGCCCTGGCTCTCTCTGGAGTTTTGGGGTGCTCGTGCCCTGTGGTGCCCCCGGCTCTCTCTGGAGTTTTGGGGTGCTCGTGCCCTGTGGGTACCCCCGGCTCTCTCTGGAGTTTTGGGGTGCTCGTGCCCTGTGGGTACCCCCGGCTCTCTCTGGAGTTTTGGGGTGCTCGTGCCCTGTGGTACCTCCGGCTCTCTCTGGAGTTTTGGGGTGCTCGTGCCCTGTGGGTACCCCCGGCTCTCTCTGGAGTTTTGGGGTGCTCGTGCAATGAGGGAAATGAGCTGCAGCAGGGGTTGAGGGGAGGGCGACCCCTCAGCTTCCCCCGGTTTGGGACCCCAAGGGAAGAGATGTTTCCTTTCCATGGGGAATTCTGGGAATTGTGAAATCATTCGAGAGTTTCATCCTGAAAACTCCCCATCGCCCTGGCACCAGCAGGCTCGGGGTGCAGCTTCCCCGGGCTCAGGAAAGGCTCCCCCAGGGTCCTTTGGGTTTGGGGTCCTCGTTCTTGGGATAGGGAATCCTTTAGGATCCCCCAGGTTTGGGGTCCATGTTCTGTGACAGGAAATCCTTTAGGATCCCTTGGGTTTGGGGTCCTTGTTCTTGGGATAGGGAATCCTTTAGGGTTCTTTGGGTTCCTTGTTCTGGCACAGGGAATCCTCAGGATCCTTTGGGTTTGGGTTCCCTGTTCTGGCACAGGGAATCCTTTAGGATCCCCAAATTTGGGTTCCCTGTTCTGGCACAGGGAATCCTCAGGATCCTTTGGGTTTGGGTTCCTTGTTCTGGCACAGGGAATCCTTTAGGATCCCCAAATTTGGGTTCCCTGTTCTGGCACAGGGAATCCCTCAGGATCCTTTGGGTTCCCACCTCCCTCCCTGCCCTGCTGCAGGTGGGGCTGCTCCATTCTCTTACAGACTCCATGGAATCATGGAATGCTTTGGGTTGGGAGGGACCCCAAATCCCCCCCAGGGACCCCTCCCAGTGTCCCCAGTGTCCAGCCCCAGTGTCCAGCCTGGCCTGGGGCTCTGCCAGGCTCCAGGGGCAGGATCCCCCTGCAGCTGCTGCCCACAGCAGTCAATCAGAAATTCCTGTTCCACCCAGGAGCTCCCAGGTCCTTCCAGGGGCAGTGGGAGTTTCCCTGCAGGGTCCTGCCCTCCCTGCCCCACATCCCAGCTGCTCACAGGAGCCCAACAGAGAATTAACACTGTAGTATTTATCCTTTTAACCCAATAACCAAACTCCCACCACCCTCAGTGTGGCAATGACCAACCAGAAACTCCTCCTGAAACCCTGAGAAGAAGATGAGCACCCAAACAGACATCACCCAAAATCCTCCATCTTGTCCCACACCCATTGCTGCATTATAAAAACCCCAAATTCCAAACCCTTCACCGTGTGAAATCACACATTTCTATTTAACTGCACACCCGTGACTTTAACTCCATCACTCCCAATTTGGGAGCTTCTCCAGGGGGCCAGTGCCAGAAAGCTCCAAAATTCCAGATTTCTGGGATCCAACAAGGCTTTTTTTTTTTTTTTTTTTACTTAGAGTCAGGATTAAAAGCACTACAGACAGTATTTTTTGTTTGCACTCAGATGTTTATTAATTTTTATTTATGTTACAGTGAGTTCTGCAGCACTTTTACCTAACAGGCTAAAAATGGAGTCACATCTTTTTCTCTACAAGGCCTTGTAAGGGTAAGAAGAGACACCTAAATTATTTTTATTTTTAATTTAATAGTTAATAGTGGCCTGTACTGCAGATTTTTTTTTATTTAATTACACAGTTACACCATGTGAAATCACACACTTTTATTTATCTACACACCCGTGATTTTAACCCCATCACTCAAATTTGGGAGCTTCTCCAGGGGGCCAGAAAGCTCCAAAATTGCAGATTTCTGGGATCCAGCACCAGCCCTGCCGTGTTTCCAGCCTGGGTTTAACCCCGGGCTGCGCTTAGGACCAGCCCATCTGGGCTGGGATCCGCTGCTAAGCCGAGCTTTATCGCGACAGAAGGCGCTGGGCCGCCCAAAAACCCACCCAACGACAACAACCCGAGAGAAGCCAAGCAAAACAAGAGCTTTTATTCAGCTCGCCCGCACTCGGGGCACCGCTTTGAACCGCCGGAGCCCGGCCCCGTGTCCCCGGCCCTGAATGTCCCCGGCTGGCTTTAAAAGGTGGCGACAATGCCGCGCACTCCAATCCCTTCGCTGCCAGTTTCGTGCCTTTCACTTGTTTAGCCACAGTGGAGAAAAGCCCGGCGACAAAACTTTCCTGCGGGCTTAAGGAGATTTCTCCTTTGAAGCAGCCCCAACAATAATACTGTAATAGAAGTAAAACCCGCTCCTCTTAGCCCCGAGCAGATTTTCCCCTCCTCAAACGTGCTGCCCCCGGTGACAAAGTGGCTCTGCCTAAGCTGGGCTCCCCCCCAGGGCTACTTTGTGTTGAACTTCTCCGAGCCGGCCGTAAATACGGAGATACCAAAGAGTTAATTTGCGTTTTTTAAACCTCCTTCCCAATATCCTCTCTCATTCCTGCATGAAATCCCCGTGTCCAGACATCAAATCAGAAAACCCTGTTGCCTGTCAGCGAGGACAATGTCAGGCCATTAGTATGTTAATAAGTCCGGAGGGTGACAGGTGGCCCAGTAGACAGCTCAATTAAGCTGCTCATTAAACACACGCTAACGAACAGCCGAGGCAGGGCCTGAACAGCACCATTCTGTAATGACATGATGTCAGAGCGAACAAATGAGGAAAAATAACAAAAACATTACAGCAGTGACAGACGCCACTAATAGGGACCCCTTGCACTACATCAGCCCTCAAATCAATGAGCAACAGGGATCAAAAAACTCGACCCAACATTCTCAGGGGACTGAATGCAGCGAGATTTTTTTGGTCGGTTTTTTTTTTTTTTTTTCCCCTCTCCCTCTCTCTCTCTTTTTTTTTTTTTTTTTTTTTTTTTTTCCCTGCTCCCCCCTCCACTAAAATTATCACAAAATATCAGGAATTAATCGCGGGCGGGCGGGAGGGCGATGAAGGGGCAGAGTTTGCTGCCTGCGGTTTTAACCACAAAAATGTGAACGCTGCGGAGGGCGAGGCCTGAAGGAAAATCATCCTTTAATGGGCTCATCATTTCGGTTTGATTGGCGTTTTTTGCCTTTATCCTGCCTTTCCACCCCCTTTTCCTGGGGGTTCCACGCTCCGCTGTGCCTGCTCATCCTCCTCGTTCACCGCCGGTGCAGAACTTTGAAAACGCGGATTATTTTGAAAAGGGGGGACTCCCAGCAGCTGCTGGAGAAGGAATCCTCTCGTTTTCAAGCCGGGGTAATAAACCCGAGCATCCACGGGCGCTGGGATGACATTTGAGCCCGGCTTTGCTAAACTAATAGGCTGGTTGGCCATTATAGGGTCGCGACCTGCGCTCTCAGAGCCGAGTTCAGTTAACAGCAGCAGCTCTGCCCTCGGCTGCGGGCGGAGATCCGCTAATGACCGCGGGCATCGGGAGGAGGGAGAGCCAGAGGGAAGGGAAAGGGGAAAAATCCGAATTGAAGGGGCTTTGGTTAGGGAAACAGGAGTGGAAGGAGAAAAGTTAAAATATCCGAATTGAAGGTGATGTGGAGGAAACAGAAGTGGAAGCAGCAAAGTTAAAATATCCAAATTAAAGGTGCTTTGGTTAGGGAAAGAGAAGTGGAAGGAGAAAAGCGAAAAAAAAAAAAAAATTAAAAGTGCTTTGGTTAGGGAAACAGAAGTGGAAGGCGAAAAGTTAAAATATCCGAATTAAAGGTGCTTTGGTTAGGGAAACAGGAGTGGAAGGAGAAAAGCGAAAAAATCCGAATTAAATGTGCTTTGGTTAGGGAAAGAGGAGTGGAAAGAGAAATGCGAAAATATCCGAATTAAAGGTGATGTGGAGGAAACAGAAGTGGAAGCAGCAAAGTTAAAATATCCAAATTAAAGGTTCTTTGGTTAGGGAAAGAGAAGTGGAAGGAGAAAAGCGGAAAAAAAAAAACAAACCAACAAAACAAATTAAAGGTGCTTTGGAGGGAAACAGGAGTGGAAGGAGAAAAGCGAAAAAATCCGAATTAAATGTGCTTTGGTTAGGGAAACAGGAGTGGAAGGAGAAAAGCGGAAAAAACCGAATTAAATGTGCTTTGGTTAGGGAAACAGGAGTGGAAGGAGAAAAGCTAAAAAATCCAAATTAAAGGTGCTGTGGAGGTTCCTCCCGCGAATTAAAAGTGGGAAATGCGAATTAAGGCGGGAAATGGGAATTAAGGCGGGAAATGCGGATTAAGAGTGGGAAATGCGGATTAAAGGTGCGAAATGCGGATTAAAGGTGGGAAATGCGGATTAAAGGTGGGAAATGCAGATTAAAGGTGGGAAATGCGGATTACGGTGGGAAATGCGGATTAAAGGTGGGAAATGGGAATTAAGATGGGAAATGCGGATTAAGGTGGGAAATGCGGATTAAAGGTGCGAAATGCGGATTAAAGGTGCGAAATGCGGATTGAAGGCGGGAAATGCGGATTAAGGTGGGAAATGCGGATTAAGGTGGGAAATGCGGATTAAAGGCGGGAAATGCGGATTAAAGGTGCGAAATGCGGATTGAAGGTGGGAAATGGGAATTAAGGTGGGAAATGCGGATTAAAGGTGGGAAATGCGGATTAAAGGTGCGAAATGCGGATTACAGTGCGAGCGCGGCGGGTGTGGCTGGGCTGGCTCCAGCTGTGCGCAGACAATGCGGCCGGGCACACATCCGGTGACAAAAACTGAGCACGGCTGAGGGCGAGCTGGGCTTTGCAGGGCTCGGCTGGGGCTGCTCCAGCCTGCAGGGATGGGATGGGCTGAGAGCTTGGGCACAGGGCAGGAAATGTGCCAGGGACGAGCCAGCCCTGCTCCCGTTTACATTTAAATTTAAATTTTACTTATAGCTAAATATATAAATAGATATTTGTTTTTTTATTAATATAAAAATAGAAAAATATTATAAATAAATATATAAATAAAATATAAACATATAAATATTTAAATACACAAAAATACCTAATATATATTATAAATATGTAATATATATTTATATATTATATAAATATATAAATACACAAAAATACATAATATATATTCTAAATATATAATATATATTTATATATTATATAAATATACAAATACATAAAATACATAAATATGTATAAATCTAAAAATCTAAAAATATATAGATATATAAATATATAGATATATAGATATATAGATATATAGTTATTCAGTAACTGATTTTTTCCTCTCAAAAGTGGCTTTCATTTCAATCTGGCTCATGGTTTCCATATCTCAGAATCTCAGCATTCATATCTGTAAAGTCCTCCTGGCTCACCCTTCCCAACAACTGAATAACTAGAAGACAATAGGATGGGCAGCTGAAAGTGATCCCCTCTTGGTAGAGCAATGTCTTCTGCCGGAGAGCAGCTCCAAAGGTCAGAGAAGACCTTGCCAGGGTCCAAAGAGTTTTTAGAGTTTAAATTATAACACACCATGGTAATGTAAGGATTCTTACAGGCTGTATGTAAATGCTACGGAATTTGTATCATGTTAGATTGGTTAGTGGGGATTAGAATATTCATCATAGAAGGAGATTTATTGTATTGTAAACGGGAAATTGCTCTCTTACTCTCACTGCTACCACCCCTCTTACCTCATTCCCTCCCTCACTCTTCTCTTCTCTTCTCTTCTCTTCTCTTCTCTTCTCTTCTCTTCTCTTCTCTTCTCTTCTCTTCTCTTCTCTTCTCTTCTCTTCTCTTCTCTTCTCTTCTCTTCTCTTCTCTTCTCTTCTCTTCTCTTCTCTTCTCTTCTCTTCTCTTCTCTTCTTCTCTTCTCTTCTCCTCTCCTCTCCTCTTCCCTCTCCTCTCCTCTCCTCTCCTCTCTCCTCTCCTCTCCTCTCCTCTCCTCTCCTCTCCTCTCCTCTCCTCTCCTCTCCTCTCCTCTCCTCTCCTCTCCTCTCCTCTCCTCTCCTCTCCTCTCCTCTCCTCTCCTCTCCTCTCCTCTCCTCTCCTCTCCTCTCCTCTCCTCTCCTCTCCTCTCCTCTCCTCTCCTCTCCTCTCCTCTCCTCTCCTCTCCTCTCCTCTCCTCTCCTCTCCTCTCCTCTCCTCTCCCTCTCCCTCTCCCTTCCCTCTCCCTCTCCCTCTCCCCTCTCCCTCTCCCTCTCCCTCTCCCTCTTCCTCTTCCTCTTCCTCTTCCTCTTCCTCTTCTCTGTCCCTGAGGACCGTCCATCCCATACAAAAACTCCCACAGTGACACCTGGGGAACCCAAACCCATTTGTGGCAGCAATGTCCAGAATCAGAGCCGAGCTGCTGCTGCTCCCTCACACCCAAACACAACAAATAAACATTTTAAATTGGCAAACTCCCCAGATCAGCCCTGCTCTTCTTCCCAGCCTCGGGGGCTGGGGCTGCCCCAAAAATGGAGCAACAACCCTCAGCACCAGGGGACTGAGATTTGGAGCACAGGACCGAGGGGTGACAGAGCAGGAGCTCCCTGGGCTGTGCCCACCCTGGTCCCGGGCAAACCCCCCTCAGCAAAGGCTCTGCAGCCCAGATCCACCCAAAAATAGAGAAATTCCAGCTCAGACCTGGCAAATGATGGTGCAAGGGGAGCTGGAGACAGAGCTGGGGCTGAGAAACCAACGCTCACAGGTGGAAAGGCAGAGGCTTGTGTGATAACTGATAAATGATTCGAGTTAATCAGAGAAGTTTTGGAGTTTGTATGAACCAGAATGCTTAAAATAAAAAAAATATGGACCTAGATAAAGGGAAATAGATGATTAAACCCACTCTGTTTAAATCTGTTTAAATGAAGATTGTGTATACCATTTTGAAAAAGGAAAAAAAAAGGTTTTCCATAGTCTGAAAGGTTTTTTGCAGAATCAGATTTCCTGCCTTTGTGTGATCAATCACAAACTATCTTCCCACTTCTCCTGGTTTTTATCTCCCAAGAGCAGATGGTTACATGGTCAACTGTCCCAAGAGCTGTCCCAGGGAAGTTTGGAAGTTTCTCTGACCACCACTGCTTACCTTGCAGAATTACTACAACAAAACAATAACAATTATTGATCACTACAAGGAAACCAGACTATAAAAAGGGAGCTGCAAACCAGGTTGGGTGGAACATGGAGTGGGTGGTGACCCCTCACGTTTTCCCCAGCACTGCTTGCTCTGTCTGTATAAAATGAACCAATTTCAACTTTGCTGAATACCGAGTTTGTTTCTCATTTATAACCCTTGGCAGACAAAGGCAGAAATCCCCTCTGAGCTCTCCCTGAGGCTGTAGCAAATTCCCCTCCGTGCTCCCCCATCCTCCCCAGGTCTGCAAACAGCTCCCAAGAGCTCCCTGCTGCAGGTTTGCCCTCCTTCATTCCTCACAGAATTCCTTTCACACCAGCTGGGGGCTCAGAGATGCTGCTGGGGCACAGGCAGCAGTGGGAAATACCCAGAGTTTTGTGGGTTTGGGGTGTCCTGGCATTACCTGTGCCCAAATCAGCCCCAGCTGAGATATCCTGCAGCTCTGGCATCACCACATCCCCAGGTTTGTCCTGTCCCTGTCCCCAAACCCAGAGGGCTGGGTGGGATTTTGGGAATTAGGAACTGTTCCTGGGAGGGGCTGGGATGGATTCCCAGAGCAGCTGTGGCTGCCCCTGGATCCCTGGAATGTTCAGTTCCAGTTGGACACTGGGACAGTGGGAGGTGTCCCTGCCGTGGCTGGGCTGGGATTAAATGGGATTTAAGGTTTTCCCAACCCCAACAAGTCAGTGAGAAAAGCACACGAGGTTTGGAGCGAGCCTGGCTTTGCTCCCAGCCTGCTCTGAGCTGAGCTTTGCCAGCCCCAGCCTGTGCCAGCCCCGGGCTGGATGTTCTGTGTGGGATCAGGAGATGACACGTCTCAAGTCTCGCAGCTCTGCTGGGAATTGTCTGCCTGCTGAATGAAATTTCCAACTTGCTGCTCTCTAATGGATGAGACATTCCGTGTGATTAGAAAATCAATGTGACCTTTGCAGCAGCACTGGAAGGTGGTGGCCAGTCAGGGCTGGGGGAGGCACCAGGGACACCAGGGACAGACCAGGGACACCAGGGACAGACCAGGGACACCAGGGACAGACCAGAGAAACCAGGGACACACGGGACACCAGGGACACCAGGGACAGACCAGGGACACCAGAGAAACCAGGGACAGACCAGGGACAGACCAGGGACACCAGGGACAGACCAGGGACACCAGGGACACCAGGGACACCAGGGACAGACCAGGGACACCAGGGACACCAGGGACACCAGGGACAGACCAGGGACACCAGGGACAGACCAGAGAAACCAGGGACAAACCAGAGAAACCAGGGACACCAGGGACAGACCAGGGACAGACCAGGGACACCAGGGACACCAGGGACACCAGAGAAACCAGGGACAAACCAGAGAAACCAGGGACACCAGGGACACCAGGGATACCAGGGACAGACCAGGGACACCAGGGACAGACCAGGGACACCAGGGACAGACCAGAGAAACTAGGGACAAACCAGAGAAACCAGGGACACCAGGGACACCAGGGACACCAGGGACACCAGGGGACCAGGGACACCAGGGACAGACCAGGGACACCAGGGACACCAGGGACACCAGGTCACTGCTCTGACACTCTGACCCCGAGAGGTGCCTGCTGCCAGAGCAGTGCCCATGGCAGCTGGTGATCCCAAAGTGCTCTGCAAGGTCATGGGAGCCTTTCCCCTTCCCTTTTCCCTTCCCCCGTCCCCTTTCCCCCTTTTCCCCTTTCCACTTTCCACTTTCCCCTTTTCCCCTTTCCCCTTTTGCCTTTCCCCTTTCTTCTTTCTTGGTTCCCCTTTCCCCTTTCCATTTCCCCTTTCCCCTCTCCCCTTTCTCCTCTCCCATTTCCCCTTTCTTCTTTTCTCTTTCCTTTTTCCCTTTCCTCCTTTCCCCTTTCCCCATTTCCCCTTTTGCCTTTCCCATTTCCCCCTTCCCCTTTCCCCTTTCCCTTTTCCCCTTTCGCTTTCTTCTTTTCTCTTTCCTTTTTCCCCTTTCCCCTTTTCTCCTTCCCCCTTCTTTCCCCTTTCCCCTTTCCCATTTCCCCCTTTCCCTTTCCCTTTCCCCTTTCATTTCCTCTTTCCCCCTTTCCCCTTTTATTTCCTCTTTCCCCCTTTCCCCTTTTCCCCTTTCCCCTTTCCCATTTCCTCTTTCCCCCTTTCCCCTTTTCCCTTTCCCTTTTCCCATTTCCCCTTTCCCTTTTCACTTTCCCATTTCCCATTTTCCATTTCCCCTTTCCCCTGAGCCTGGAGAACTTTGCTGTTCCTGGAAAAGCAGATGAGAGTTTTTCCAGGTTTCCCTCGCACACAGGAATCCCTCAGCTGAACCAGCCGGATCCTCACTTCAGGAATTCCTTCCCAACGTTCAGGAATTGGGATTTGGGAAGTTTTTCCCGATTAATTCTGCAGTGCCTCCCAGCTTTGTGCAGCTCTGTTTGGTGACACTCCAGGGTCCCGCTGGGAGCAGAGGAGGCTCCACAAGCTCCCCTGCCCTGCCGGGAAAGCAGCGCCAGGGCCAGAACAGCCCCTGTCCCTCATCATCCTCGGGTGGGGACACCCCTCCTGCCTTTAGGGTCACCAGGACGGGGAATCCCGCGGTGTCCCCTGGAGAGGCTGAGCCGCAGCAGAGGCTGGGCAGGGCTGAAGTAACGAAATGGGATTAATTAAAACCCTCAAAGGAGTCAGCACAGCCCGGCTGTGGCTCCAAGACGAGTCAGGAGTTTCACACTGATCCGTTCGGTCCGTTCCCATTTTGGGGCTCGTTGTGCAATCCCAGCTCCAGGCTCTGCCCCCCACCCTCCCGGATTCTCTCCCCAGTTCTCTGTTTGCACTTTTTGGGGCTGGGCGAGGGTTGTTGTGTGTGACTGAGCTTGGTAAAGATTTATGTGAACATCAGGGCTCTGTGCTAACTCAGAACAGAACCTGGAAAGTAGAAAAGCTGAACTGGGGGATCATCCACGGCACAGCTTGGGGAAGATCACAGAATACACAGAGCTGAATGTGTCAGGCACAGCTTTGCTGGAGAAAAGGAACAAAATTTAAAATTTCTCCCAGTTAATGGCATCTCACTGCTGCATTCCTGGCAGAGGCTCCTGGGCTCCCTGCCAGGCACAGCAGGACTTTCCTGGCTCTCACCTGTCCAGGTGTCCCTGGGAGCACCTGCAGCTCCAGCCTGCCCTTGGCATCGTGAGGAATTGGGATTTGATGAGCTGCCCCCATCCCACATCCTACAGGGGAAAAAAATCCAAAAAATTCCAGGTGCACAAGTAAAACTGTGAAAAATGCAGAGCTCACTGCAGGAGCAAAGCACCTTAAATTCAGGGTTGGAGTGGCCTGGATTGGGAAAGGGAACAGCAGGAGGGACCTGGGCACCCCCTGAACCCCAGAGGTGAGGAGGAGGAGAAATAAACTGGGGTAAAAGGCCAGAAATAAACTGGGATAAAAGTCCAGAAATAAACCTGGATAAAAGGCCAGAAATAAACTGGGATAAAAATCCAGAAATAAATTGGGATAAAAGGCCAGAAATAAACTGGGATAAAAATCCAGAAATAAATTGGGATAAAAATCCAGAAATAAACTGGGGTAAAAATCCAGAAATAAATTGGGATAAAAGGCCAGAAATAAACTGGGGTAAAAGTCCAGAAATAAACTGGGGTAAAAATCCAGAAATAAACTGGGATAAAAGGCCAGAAATAAATTGGGATAAAAGTCCAGAAATAAACTGGGATAAAAGGCCAGAAATAAACTGGATAAAAGTCCAGAAATAAATCGGGATAAAAGTCCAGAAATAAATCGGGATAGAAGTCCAGAAATAAATTGGAATAAAAGGCCAGAAATAAACTGGGATAAAAGGCCAGAAATAAACTGGGATAAAAGTCCAGAAATAAATTGGGATAAAAGGCCAGAAATAAACTGGGATAAAAGGCCAGAAATAAACTAGGGTAAAAATCCAGAAATAAATTGGGGTAAAAGGCCAGAAATAAATTGGGATCAAAATCCAGAAATAAACTGGGATAAAAGGCCATAAATAAACTGGGATAAAAATCCAGAAATAAACTGGGTAAAAGGTCAGAAATAAACTGGGATAAAAGTCCATAAATAAACTGGGATAAAAGGCCAGAAATAAATTGGGTTAAAAGTCCAGAAATAAACTGGGATAAAAGGCCAGATATAAACTGGGATAAAAGTCCAGAAATAAATTGGGATAAAAGTCCAGAAATAAGCTGGAATAAAAGTCCAGAAATAAACTGGGATAAAAATCCAGAAATAAATTGGGATAAAAGTCCAGAAATAAATCGGGATAAAAGGCCACAAATAAATTGGGATAAAAGGCCAGAAATAAACTGGGATAAAAATCCAGAAATAAATTGGGATAAAAGGCCAGAAATAAACTGGGGTAAAAATCCAGAAATAAACTGGGATAAAAGTCCTGAAATGAACTGGGATATAAATCCAGAAGTAAATGAACCTGGTCTGGTGGGGTTTGAACCAGGTTTAAACCAGGAACCACCTGAGCCATTACTGGGGCTGAGCCCAAACTGGAATTTCTGGTCTGGTTCGGAATTTTAAATCCAAACCCCCTCAAAAAGAGACAAAAAAGGACCAGATTTGGTGAAGTTGGAACCAGCTGCAGCTCAGGTGTGCCCCCTCATAGGAGGGTGAGAAAAGGGGTGAAATTACCTGGTAAAATAAATTAGTGAAATTACCTGGTGAACTTAACTGGTAAAACAAACTAATGAAATAAGCTGGTGAAATTAACTGGTGAAATTACCTGGTAAAATAAACTGGTAAAATGAACAGGTGAAATAAACTGGTGAAATCAACTGGTGAAATAAACTGGAAATTACCTGGTAAAAATAACTGGTGAAATAAACTAATGAAGTAAACTGGTGAAATTACATGGTAAAATAAACTGGTGAAATAAACTGGTGAAAATTACCTGGTAAAATTAATTGGTAAAATTACCTGGTTAAAAAAAACTGGAAATTACCTGGTAAAAATAACTGGTGAAATGAACTGGTGAAATTACCTGGTAAAACAAACTGGTAAAATTAATTTGTGGAACAAACTGGTGAAATAAACTGGTTTGTCTCATTCAGACCAAGGATTTTGGTCAGTTTTGGAATTTTTTGTGAAATGGAGGTGAAACATCAAATGCAGCAACTTCAGCCCAAGGATTGGCAGCACCCAGAGGATCCCGGGGTGGGGAGGAAATTCCTGAAAACCAAACGGACATTCTGGCCGTGAAGGATGGCAATTAGAGATTAAATGTTTATTTTGTTTTAGAAGGACATCAATTCTTCACAGGAGCGTATATTTAATATATAATTTAGGATATTATATCTTGTCCAATATATGTTATATTTAATATATTTAATTTTCTAGTCAGCAACTAGAGAAGTTTTATTCAGCTTCTTAGAGGGATTAATCTTTAAAATCCTTTTGTGGGGAGGCAGGGAGAAAATAAAAAAAAAATACTATCAGGATTTATTTTATTTTTATTTTTATTTTATTTTATTTTATTTTATTTTATTTTATTTTATTTTATTTTATTAATATTTTATTTTCAGTCAAAATGAACTGAACAGACAAAGGAGGAGAATTTTTTTCCTAATTTTTAGTGTTTAACAGGGACAGCTGAAAGCCACCCATGTGCACAGAATGTCTTTGGTGCCAGGCAGGAGGAATTGTCATTTCTTAGACATATTTTATATTATTTTATATTCATATTATGTTATATTCATAATATGTGTAATCGTATGTGTATTATATAATATTATTATATATGCATATATTATATTATAATTATAATATTACAATTACAATATTATTATATAATATTATTACTATATAATATTGATATTATATAATTACTACTATTATATATAATTACTATTATTATATATAATTACTATTACTATTACTATTACTATTACTATTACTATTATTAATAGATATTATTAATAGATATTATATAATATTGATATTTTATAATAAATTATATACTATAATATTATAATATTCTATATTATATTATATTATATTATATTATATTATATTATATTATATTATATTATATTATATTATATTATATTATATTATACATTATTATATTATTATATATAATATTAAATATTATATAATGTAATATGTTATTACCCACAGGCTTCCCTGCTCAGATTTATTTTTAATTTTCAAATGGGGAACATTAATTCAGTGAAATCTTATTTGATTAAATTTAAAAAAAAACCCTCAAATGTTGCTTTGGATTTCAGGCGTTTCTCTGGACACGAGTCACCGCAGGAAACTCTTTTTCCAGAAAACCTTTTTGGGATTTTGGGATTGGATGTTCTGCACCCCCGAGCGCAGCTGACACGGGCTCTGAACTCGCAGCCCTTTGTGGTTATACTTTTCAAATATCTCCATTGTGATGCAAATGCTGGTTTGCAATCCGAAAAAAAAAAAAAAAAAAAGGAAAAAAAAAAAATTTTCTTTCTCCCTGTGCAAACTGTTGGAGGAAGTGAGCTTAACTCCAAATGTTCCCTTTCAGGGCCGGGGGTTCTCTCCCTCCTTGTTTTCTGTCAAATGCCACTTTTATTTTATTTTATTTTATTTTATTTTATTTTATTATTTTATTTTATATTTTATTTTATTTCATTTCATTTCATTTTTTATTTTATTTTATATTTTTATTTTATAAAACTATATTATTTTGTTTTATTTTAATTTTATTTCATTTTATTTTATCCACGCCCTGACACTCCCCGCCTCCATCCTGGGGGCACAAACTGAGTTTTACAAACACCTTGAGCTCATCGTTCGGGACCTTCGGCGCTTTTATTCTCTTTTTAACACCCAAATCCCTCTCGGAGCCGCATCAAAGGCTCCCTCGTTAGCGGAAGTGATACCGGGAGAGGAGGAATAAACTCATTTTTGGGGGCTGGTGCTGCAGCTTTCATGGGGCTGTTTTTTGTGGTTTTTTTTTTTTTTTTTTGTTTTGGTTTGGTTTGGTTTGGTTTTTTTTTTGGTTTTTTTTTTTTTGGTTTTTTTTTTTTTTTTTTTTTTGGTTTTTTTTTTTTTGTTTTGTTTTTGTTTTTGTTTTTTGTTTTTGTTTTTGTTTTTTTTTTTTGTTTTTGTTTTTGTTTTTTGGGGGGTTTTTTTGGTTTTTTTTTGTTTTTTGTTTTTTTTATGGTTGTTGTCCCGATTCTGCGGGGTTTCCACCCAAACTCGCGGCGGGTTGAAGGTGTTTTTGCGGTGTCGCGGCGGCTCCTGCGCCCTCCCCGCGCCGCCGCGCCGAGCCCGCCGTCATTGCAGATTCATTTCCCCTCATTCACCCGTCCGGCTGATTCCCGCCGCATTCAGCCGCCTTACATCTTAATCTTTTCTGTTAGGCGGAGAATACCTGCTGAAAAGCGGCATTTTCTGGGTACATGCACCCATTGGGAGCGGCTGAACCGTGCGCAGAGCGACTCACAAAGCCGAGCCTGAATGGCGGCCGGGCCGGGCCGGGCCCAGCTCAGCCCAGCCCAGCTCAGCTCAGCTCAGCCCAGCCCAGCTCAGCTCAGCTCAGCCCAGCTCAGCTCAGCTCAGCTCAGCTCAGCCCAGCTCAGCTCAGCCCAGCTCAGCTCAGCTCAGCTCAGCCCAGCTCAGCTCAGCTCAGCTCAGCTCAGCCCAGCTCAGCTCAGCCCAGCTCAGCTCAGCTCAGCTCAGCCCAGCTCAGCTCAGCTCAGCCCAGCCCAGCCCAGCTCAGCTCAGCCCAGCTCAGCTCAGCCCAGCCCAGCTCAGCTCAGCTCAGCTCAGCTCAGCTCAGCTCAGCCCAGCCCAGCCCAGCTCAGCTCAGCCCAGCCCAGCCCAGCCCAGCCCAGCTCAGCTCAGCTCAGCTCAGCTCAGCTCAGCTCAGCCCAGCCCAGCCCAGCTCAGCTCAGCTCAGCTCAGCCCAGCTCAGCTCAGCTCAGCCCAGCCCAGCCCGCCGGCAGAACGGGAGAGGAGAGCTGGGCTGGGCTGGGCTGGGCTGGGCTGGGCTGGGCTAGGCTGGGCTGGGCTGGGCTGGGCTGGGCTGGGCTGGGCTGGGCTGGGCTCGGCTGGGCTCGGCTGGGCTGGGCTGGGCTGGGCCGGGCTCGGCTGGGCTGGGCCGGGCTGGGCTGGGCTGGGCCGGGCTGGGCCGGGCTGGGCCGGGCTGGGCTGGGCCGGGCTGGGATGGGCTGGGCTGGGCTGGGCCGGGCTGGGCTGGGCTGGGCCGGGCTGGGCCGGGCTGGGCTGGGCCGGGCTGGGCTAGGCTGGGCTGGGCTGGGCTGGGCTGGGCTGGGCTGGGCTGGGCTGGGCTGGGCTGGGCTCGGCTGGGCTCGGCTGGGCTGGGCCGGGCTCGGCTGGGCTGGGCCGGGCTGGGCTGGGCTGGGCCGGGCTGGGCTGGGCTGAGCCGGGTTGGGTTGGGCTGGGCCGGGCTGGGCCGGGCTGGGCCGGGCTGGGCTGGGCTGGGCCGGGCTGGGCTGGGCTGGGCTGGGATGGGCTGGGCTGGGCTGGGCCGGGCTGGGCCGGGCTGGGCCGGGCTGGGCTGGGCTGGGCTGGGCTGGGCTGGGCTGGGCTGGGCTGGGCTGAGCTCGGCTGGGCCGGGCTGGGCTGGGCTGGGCCGGGCCGGGCTGGGCTGGGCTGGGCTGGGCTGGGCTGGGCTCGGCTGAGCGCGGCCTGAGCTCAGGGTTTGCACTCGCGCCAAAGGAGCCACCGCCCGATGTTCGCCTGTGCGGGGTCTGCGCCGGCAGCGCGGAGCGAGGAGCGGGATGAGGATGGAGCTGAGCGGGGGCAGGAGGGAGGGAGCGGCAGCCTGGGAGTCCCTGCGCCTGTCCCCTGTGCTGTCACTGTCACCTGTGCCTGTCACTGTCACCTGGGACTGTCACTGTCACCTGTCCTTGTCCCTGTGCCTGTCACTGTCACCTGTCCTTGACCCTGTGCCTGTCACTGTCACCTGTGCCTTGTCCCTGTGCCTGTCACCTGTGCTGTTACTGTCACCTGTGCCTGTCACTGTCACCTGTGCCTGTCACTGTCACCTGTCCTTGTCCCTGTGCCTGTCACTGTCCCTGTGCCTGTCCCTGTCACCTGTCCCTGTCCATTGCCCCTGTGCCTGTTCCTGTCCCTGTGCCTGTCACCTGTCCCTGTGCCTGTCCTTGTCCTTGTCCCTGTCCTTGTGCCTGTCACTGTCCCTGTGCCTGTGCCTGTCACTGTGCCTGTCACCTGTCCCTGTGCCTGTCCCTGTTTCTGCTTCTGTCCCTGTCATCTGTGCCTGTCCTTGTCCTTGTCCCTCTCCCTGTCCCTGTCTCTGTCCCTGTGCCCTGTCCCCTGTCCCTGTGCCCAGGACTGGCACTGGCACTGGCACCGAGAGCCAGAGGAGTTTGTTCCCGCAGCTGGGAAGGGCGGGAAAAGGAAAGGGAAAGGAAAAAGGAAAAGGAAGGAGAAGGAGAAGGAGAAGGAGAAGGAGAAGGAGAAGGAGAAGGAGAAGGAGAAGGAGAAGGAGAAGGAGAAGGAGAAGGAGAAGGAGAAGGAGAAGGAGAAGGAGAAGGAGAAGGAGAAGGAGAAGGAGAAGGAGAAGGAAGCGGCTCCTGCAGCTGCCCCCGCCCGCGGCAGCTCCGCAGCCCGTCCGGAGCTCAAGGCCGGGCTTGGGGAGAGCAGCGCATCCCCAAGCTTCAACCCTCTCGGCTTCAGACGGGCTCAGCTGAGCGCTCCCGAGCTGGGGATCACCGGGGGGCTCCGCAGAGAGCCCGGCAGTGCTCGGGATCGGAGGCGGCTTCTCCCTTCCCGAGATAAAACAGCCTCGGCCGTGACCTCTCCTTCCTCCCTGCGGGGCCAGGGACAGCGAGGCCACGCGGGGCAGGAGCCCCGGGGGTCTCAGGAGCCCCGGGTGGGCTCAGGGGCAGCAAAGCCACGCTGCGTGCCCGGGGCAGGGTCCCCGGGGGTCCCGGGGGCCTCTGGGCTCAGCTCCAGCTTTCTCTGCTGTCAAAAATGTCACAGATTGAGAATCCCAGAATCCCGGAATCCCAGAATTCCAGAATCCCAGAATCCCAGAATTCCAGAATCTAGGAATCCCAGAATTCCAGAGTCTCAGAATCCCAGAATTTCCAGAATCCCAAAATCCCAGAATTCCAGAATCCCAGAATTTCCAGAATCCCGGAATCCCAGAATCACGGAATCCAGGAATCCCAGAATTTCAGAATCCCAGCATCCCAGGATCCCAGAATCCCTGAATCCCGGAATTCCAGAATCCCATAATCTCAGAATCTCAGAATCCCAGAATCTAGGAATCCTAAAATCCCAGAATTTCAGAATTCCAGAATCCCAGAATACCAGAATTCCAGAGTTCCAGAATCCCGGAATCCCAGAATCCCGGAATCCCAGAATTCCAGAGTTCCGGAATTCCAGAATTTCAGAATCCCAGAATCCCAGAAACCCAGAATCCTAGAATTCCAGAATTCCAGAATTTCAGAATCCCAGAATCCCAGAAACCCAGAATTCCAGAATCCCAGAAATCCAGAATTCCAGAATTTCAGAATCCCAGAAACCCAGAATTCCAGAATCCCAGAATCCCAGAAATCCAGAATCCCGGAATCCCAGAGTTCCAGAGTTCCAGAATCCCAGAATTCCAGAGTTCCAGAATGCCAGAACCCAGAATCCTAGAATCGAGTTCCAGAATTCCAGAATCCCGGAATCCCAGAATCCCAGGATCCCAGAATCCCAGAATCGCAGAATCCCAGAATCGCAGAATCCCAGAATCCCGGAATCCCAGAATCTCAGAATCCCAGAATCCCGGAATCCCAGAATCCCGGAATCCCGGAATCCCAGAATCCCGGAATCCCAGAATCGCAGAATCCCAGAATCGCAGAATCCCAGAATCCCGGAATCCCAGAATCTCAGAATCCCAGAATCCCGGAATCCCAGAATCCCGGAATCCCAGAATCGCAGAATCCCAGAATCCCAGAATCCCGGAATCCCAGAATCCCGGAATCCCGGAATCCCAGAGTGGTTCCAGCTGCCGCCCCCTCCCACATTCCCGGTTTATCCGCGAGGAGGTCGCGGTGGTTCCCGAAGTGCCGGAACAGAAACATCGCCGGAGTGACCGGGGGGGATCCCGATCGAGCAGCGCATCCCAAAAATCCGGGAACGGCAGGGAAAGGGGGAGCTGCGGGGGGACACGGGGACAGGGGGACAGAGGGACACGGGGACAGGGGGACACGGGGACAGGATGGGGACACGGGGACACGGGGACAGGGGGACACGGGGACAGGGGGACAGGGGGACACGGGGACAGAGGGACACGGGGACAGAGGGACAGGGGGACAGGGGGACATGGGGACACGGGGACACGGGGACAGGATGGGGACACGGGGACACGGGGACACGGGGACAGGGGGACAGGGGGACAGGATGGGGACAAGATGGGGACAGACGGTACAGGATGGGGACAGGATGAAGACACTGGGACAGGTGGGAAGTGATGCTTCCTGCTTGGCTGGGGCAGCTCTGCCGAGGAGGAGGAAGAGGAGGAGGAAGAAGAGGAAGAGGAGGAGGAAGAAGAATAAGAAGAGGAAGAAGAGGAGGAAGAGGAAGAGGAAGAGGAAGAGGAAGAGGAAGAGGAAGAGGAAGAGGAAGAGGAAGAGGAGGAGGAAGAGAAGGAAGAGGAGGAAGAAGAGGAGGAAGAGGGGGAAGAAGAGGAGGAAGAGGAGGAGGAAGAGCGGCTCTGTGCCGGCCGAGGCGCGGGTCCCGCACTCTTTGCTCCTGCAGCGCTTTCTCCAGCAGGTGGAGATCTCCAAGCAGGGTTCGCCCCGAGGAGACGCTTCCCAAACAAAGCCCAGACCGACAAATCCCGGCAGGAAAAACTTTCAGAAAAGCGGCTGGAGGAAAACACCGGGAGAAGGATTCGCTTTTCCCGCCCCACCTGAGCTCCCTTCCCGGAGAACACGCATCGTGTGCAGGAATTAATCTTCATTTTCCCGTTTTTCCCCTCCTTCCATAGGGTGCAGCGGGCTAATGGAAGCGTGTAATTACCGTGTTAGTGTTAGGGAGCAATATAGGCGCGATAAATTACGGCTGCTTTGCAATTAGAAGGATGAACACAGCTGTGGAGACAAATGGCATATGTGCTAATTAAATAATTTGTCACTTGACTGTTAAGCGAACAATGCGCGTTTTTTCCGTCCGTGAATGGGCCGAGAACGCCCCGAGCTGCTGGAGCGGGACGGGAACCAGCCCTGCCCCGGGAATTACCCCGGGTTTGCATCCCGGAGATCCCAAAATCCCCCGGCACAGTCAGGGCTGGGAGGGAGGAATCAGAAACTCCTCCTGAAACCGTGGAAAGAAGGAAGATGAGTGCCCAGAGACACCACCCCAAATCCTCCACCTTATCCCATATCTGTTAATGTTGTGAAAACCCCAAATTCCAAACCCTCCTCCATGTGAAATCACACACTTCTATTTAACTGCACACCCGTGATTTTAACTCCATCTCCCAATTTTGGGAGCTTCTCCAAGGGCTCAGGTCGCAGCAGAGCTCTCCAGGGGTCAGAGCCAGACAGCACAGAAAGCTCAAAAAACCCTCAGGTTTGTGGGATCCAACACAGGAGCTTGTACCAAACTTCAGGAATCACAGAATCACAGAACCAGAGTCACAGAGTCACAGGATCACAGAATTACAGAATTAAAGGATCACAGAATCAATCACTGAATCAATCACTGAATCACAGAATTACAGAGTCACAGAATCACAGGATCACAAAATCACAGAATTACAGGATCACAAAATCACAGAATTACAGAATCACAAAATCACAGAATTACAGAATCACAGAATCACTGAATCACAGAATTACAGAATTAAAGGATCACAGAGTCACAAAATCACAGGATCACAGAATCACATAATTACTGAATCACAGAATCACAGAATTACAGAATTAAAGGATCACAGAGTCACAGAGTCACAGAGTCACAGAGTCACAGGATCACAGAATTAAAGGATCACAGAATAACAGGATCACAGAATTAAAGGATCACAGAATAACAGAATCACAGAATCAGTCACAGAGTCGCAGAATCACTGAATCACAGAATTAAAGGATCACAAAATTACAGACACAGGATCACAGGATCACAGGATCACAGGATCACAGAGTCACAGGATCACAGAATTATAGAAGTAAAGGATCACAGAATCACAAAATCACAGGATCACAGAATTACTGAATCACAGAATCACAGAATTACAGAATTAAAGGATCACAGAGTCACAAAATCACAGGATCACAGAATTACTGAATCACAGAATCACAGAATTACAGAATTAAAGGATCACAGAGTCACAGAGTCACAGGATCACAGAATTAAAGGATCACAGAGTCACAGAGTCACAGGATCACAGAATTAAAGGATCACAGAATAACAGAATCACAGAATCAATCACAGAGTCACAGAATCACTGAATCACAGAATTAAAGGATCACAAAATTACAGTCACAGGATCACAGGATCACAGGATCACAGAATTATAGAAGTAAAGGATCACAGAATCACAAAATCACAGGATCAGAGAGTCACAGAATCACTGAATCTCAGATTGATGGGATATTTGTAGGATGGAATATTTCCAGGGAGTGATTGATATTTGTAGGGATTAAGGGATATTTGTTGGGAGTCATGGGATATTTGTAGGGACTGATGGAATATTTATTTGTAGGTATTGATGGGATATTTGTAGGGACTGACATATTTGTAGGGACTAATGCAATATTTGTATGGATTGGTGGGATATTTGTAGGATGGAATATTTCTAGGGACTGATGGATATTTGTAGGGACTGACAGAATATTTATTTGTAGGGACTGGTGGGATGTTTTTATGGATTATGGGATATTTGTAGGGACTGGTGGATCCCCTCTCAGCCTTTCCTTCTCCAGACTGACCAGGCCCAGCTCCCACAGTCTCTCCTCACCAGGGATGCTCCAGACCCCAAATCCCCTTTGTGGCCATCCCTGGATGCCCCCAGTACCTCCTGGTCCTCCCAGAACTGAACAGGACACTCAGCTGAGGCTCCCTGGAGCCAGGACATCCTGCACTTTGTCCACCAAGAATCCCAGAAACAATCCTGTGAATGCACACAGGAGGGACACAGCAGTGTAAAGAATAATTTAATAAATCAACCTTAAAATACAAACCTAAAAAATCTGATCAGTAAATAGCCAAGGTGACCAAAAAAAAAAAAAAAATTCCCCAAATCCCCCAGGAGTTCAGTATCAGCACCTTCCTCCTTGCAAGCAGAAATTGAGATTTTGAGCTCTGCAGTTTTTGTTTTAATGATTTGCTCTGAAAGCACCAGGCAGGGTCCAGGTCAGTGGGAACAGGATCCAAAATCAGCATTGAGAGAAAAAACAAGGAGGAGACCAAGGTACCAGGAGAGCCAAATGCCCACAGACAGAAAACCAGTCATGTTTGAAGACATTTATGGGAGAAAAATGATCCAGAATTATTAGAGAGTTCCAATAATGACACAAAATAAACCATTGGCACTTTCTGGCACCTGGAATTTGTTCTGCCAGAAGGTTCAACGTGAAGAGTTCCAGGCATGAAATCTCTGAAGTTCATCCAGAATGAATTCTTCGTTAATTTGTTTGTTCCTCAGCTGATGGCAGGAGCTGGGTGAAGCCTTGGGATGCCAATTAATTAATTAATTAATTAATTAATATATTAATATATTAAATAAATAAATAAAAATAAATAATAAACAAATATTAAATAAATAAATAAATAAATAAATAAATGAAAATAGAAATAAAATAAAAATAAAATAAAAAATTAAATAAATATTAAAAATAATAAAAATAAATAAATAAGTGTTGGGATTTTTGGGGAGTTGGAACCTGGGCACTGGGAATTTGGGACTTTCTGTGCTGCTGGCACTGACCCCAGAGCTCTGCACTGGGCCTGAGGCTGTGGGGAAGCTCCCAAAATGGAATGGTAGAACTGGGAGTGTGGGTGTGCAGTTTGAATAGAAGTGTGTGATGTCACAGGGTGGGAAATTTACAATTTGGGTTTTGGAATGTAGTGATATATAGAAGGCAAGGTGGAGGTTTTAGGGCAGAGATTTTGTCCTTATTCTTCACCTTCATTTTCCTGGGTTTGGGTGATATTTTGTGATGGGATAGAAAATCCCCCATTGCAGGTCATGGCTGGTTGGTTATTGGGTTAAGAGTAAAAATAATTTCGGTGGCATTTCTTAATTGGACAATTTACCCTTAAAATGCTTTGTAGAGAGAGATTGGGCTGCACTGTTAGTTTGCTAGCTGGCAGTGCTGTAGCACTCACTGTAACATAGATAAGAATTAATAAACACAAAATACCGTCTCACACATTGAACCCCCACCCTGGGGACGGAAGATAAATCTCGATATTGGGGTGCAAAACTGGGGTTGGATTTTTGGGGCCCTTCCCGCAGAGCACATTCCACGGGTCTCTGATTCCAGGATTTCCAGGCTGGGGGATGGTGGGAGCTGTGCCGGTGCCAGAACTAAAGAGGAACTCCCCTCCTGGAGTATTTTAATTCTATCCTGTGGCACAAGATCACAGCTGGACCACCGCGGGAGGAAAGATGGGAGCAGTGACTCGGTGACATCTCCCGAGCACTGCGATGGATAATTGGCCCCTCTGCTGTCAGCAGCGCGGGGTCCCCGGCAGGACCAGCAGGATTTGATCCTCCCGAGCCGCTGGGGACGGTTGGGGCTGTGACAGCAGCGGGAGCGGCAGCTCGGGCTGGGATGGAGGAGCAGATTTGGTGACGGGCAGCTCAGGTCGCTCCAGACACGGCGGAGATTTCCCCGAGCTGGTGGCGGCACTTTCTGCATCAGCGCCACAGCTGGTCCCCTCCGAGCGGCGTTAATTACCCGTTAATTATTGTCTCTAATCACCAAACCGGGTCTGCGCGCCCGCTCCGCCTGCTGCAGCCTCGGGCAGGTGGGAATCACCTGGAAGGGTTCGAGAAATGCCGGAGGTGGCACTCGGAGCTCTGGGAGGGGACAAGGTGGGGACAGGGCACAGCTGGGACTCCGTGCGCTTTTCCAGCCCCAGGATTTGGGATTTTGTGGAGTCCCGGCTCCATCCCATGGAGATGCTCCTGGGCTGGAGTCCCTAAGGGGGGACACAGGAGTGAAAGTGGCAAAATTCCGCAGAATCCCCAAATTCCTGGGGCTGGAAAAGCCCATGGAGTGCCAGCTGTGCCCTGTCCCCACCCAGAGCTCCGAGAGCCACCTCCAGGTGCCACCTGCAGGGATGGGGACCCCAAACCTCCCTGGGCAGTTCCAATCCCCGAGCTCCCTTTCCATGGGGAAATTCCTGCTGCTGTCACCCTGAGCCTCCTTTTCTCCAGCCTGAGCCTCTTCCCATCTCCCTCAGGAATTCTCCAGCCCCTTCCCAGCTCCCCCAGGAATTCTCCAAACCCTTTCCCAGCTCCCTCAGGAATTCTCCAGCCCCTTCCCAGCTCCCTCAGGAATTCTCCAAACCCTTTCCCATCTCCTCAGGAATTCTCCAGCCCTTTCCCAGCCCCCTCAGGAATTCCCCAGCCCTTTCCCAGCTCCCTCAGGAATTCTCCAGCCCTTTCCCAGCTCCCTCAGGAATTCTCCAGCCCCTTCCCAGCCCCCTCAGGAATTCTCCAAACCCTTTCCCAGCCCCCTCAGGAATTCCCCAGCCCTCTCCAGCTCCCTCAGGCTGTTCTTTGCTCCCCAGGGGCCGATCCCCACAAGAACGGAGCAGTTAAATCGGGATATAGAGAATTCACCTCCCGTTTATTCGGGGGGAAATCCCGGCTCTGGCGGCACCTGTGGCGCGATTCGCGCTGCCCCAAAGGCACAAAACCAATTCCCGCTGGGAATCCCGGGCTCTATTGAGAGAGAAGCAGGAGAAAACAACAGCCCCGGGACCATCTGGGGGCAGAGCCGGGGCCGCCACCCGAGCGCGGCTCCGCGGCCGCGGCAGAAGGAGAACGCGGGGAACGCAGCCCTTAGAAAGGACATTTTCTGATGATTATTTTGGGAAACCTTCTGGTAATCCCCAGTCAATCTGCATGCTAATAGAGGTCATTTACAAAGCGGAGCGCTGGGGGAGCTTTGCATAATAACACGCGAGTTTGATTTGATACTAAAACTTTTCAACTGTTCCATCAAAGGCAGAGCTGAATTTCTGGGAGGGCGGGAGGGAAAAAAATGGCATTGAATGTGGGAGTGATCTGGACACAGTTAAAGGGAGCTCTTTTTGATCAATTAGACCTCTCTGTGATGTCATCTTTATTACCCATTCTAATGAGATGGGTGCTGTAAAAAGGATTGGGGAGTGAAATCCATTGATAATCTCCTTAGCACCGCGGATAATATCCGGGCTCTCCCCCACACCGAGAGCTCTGGGCTGCTGATTCACTTCAGGGCTCCTCAGCATCTCCCTGTCCTGGAGGAATATGATGTTTCTCCCTCTCGGGATGGTTCGCCGAGAGGTTTCCAGCTGCAGCTGCTTTTATTCAGCGCTGGGCGGGATCTGCTCCACGTCGCCCTTCAGAAGATTCACAGTGAAGCGATAAAATCAGAGTTGGCGGCACCTGAGTTGGGATTTGGCTCTTTGTTGTGTCAGATCTGCAGGGGAGGGAAACTCCACACCCTCTGGAAAACGCCAAGCGAGGGGATGGAGGGAAACCCAAAGTGAGGGGGCACGGCCACAGCTCGGGTGGGCTCGAGAGAGGAAGAGGCGAAGATTAATAAAGGGAAAAAGGGGAGGAGGGAAAGACAAGACAAGAAAGAAAGAAAGAAAGAAGGAAAGAAGGAAAGAAAGAAAAGCTGAGAGAGAAGGAAAGAATTAAAGAAAAAAGGAAGGAAAGAATGGAAGAAGGAGAGAAGGAAAGAGAGGCAGAAAAAAAGAAATAGAACAAAAAAGAAGAAAAAATTGAGAAAGCAAGAGAAAAAATAAACAAAAGAAAAGGAAGGAAGGAAGGAAGGAAGGAAGGAAGGAAGGAAGGAAGGAAGGGGAAGGAAGGAAGGAAGGGTCGGTCCCTGCGCTGCCCACGGGATCCCCCTGCGTGGGGTCACCCCTGCAGCTCCCCCGGGACCCATCCAAAGGGTTTGTGTCCTCGCTGGGACATGAGCAGGGCCCATCCCAGAATTTCCTTCATTAAAACTCCTCAGGAGCAGCTCGAGGGTTCGGCACCCACGGCAGTGCTGCCTCTGCAGAGCCGGGACAACCCTGCCACAGCAGGGAGGGAGTCCCTGTGCCTGTCCTTGTCCCTGTCCCTGTCCCCTGTCCCCTCCCTGTGCCTGTCCCGTCCCTGTCCCTGTTCCTGACCTTGTCCCTGTTCCTGACCTTGTCCTTGTCCCTGTCCCCTGTCCCCTGTCCCCTGTCCCCTGTGTCTGTCCTTGTCCCTCTCCGTGTCCCATCCCTGTCCCTGTCCTTGTCCCATCTGTGTCCCTGTCCCTGTCCCCTCCCTGTCCCTCTCCTTGTCCCATCTGTGTCCCTGTCCCTGTCCCCTCCCTGTCCCTCTCCTTGTCCCATCTGTGTCCCTGTCCCTGTCCCCTCCCTGTCCTCTCCCTGTCCCCGTCCCTGTCCCTGTGCCATTCCTGTCCCATCCCTGTCCCTGTCCCCTCCCTGTCCTCTCCCTGTCCCTGTCCCCGTCCCTGTGCCATTCCTGTACCATCCCTGTCCCTGTCCCCGTCCCTGTCCCTGTGCCATTCCTGTCCCATCCCTGTCCCTGTCCCATCCCTGTCCCTGTCCCTGTCCCTGTGCCATTCCTGTACCATCCCTGTCCCTGTCCCAGCTCAGCCCATCCCCGGCAGTGCTCCTCAGCGCTGCTGCAGCCGTGCCAGGACAGCGGAGCCGCCGGTTACCGGGGAGCGCTCAGACAGACCCGGGGGGCTCACGGGTGTGCCCCGGGTGTGACCGGGACACCGAGGCGGGCAGGGCCCCGGCCGGAGCTCCCCATGAGCCCAGTCCCGGCAGTGTGACCCCAGGGTGTGACCCGGGTGTGCCCCGCCTGTCCCGGGGCGGGCAGGGGCCCCGGCAGGAGCTCCCCATGAGCCCAGTCCCGGCAGTGTGACCCGGGTGTGACCCGGGTGTGACCCGGGTGTGCCCCGCCTGTCCCAGGTGCGCAGGGCCCCGGCCGGAGCTCCCCATGAGCCCAGTCCCGGCAGTGTGACCCGGGTGTGACCCGGGTGTGACCCGGGTGTGCCCCGCCTGTCCCAGGTGCGCAGGGCCCCGGCCGGAGCTCCCCGTCGGTCCAGGGCCCGACCAGGGTGACTCAGGAACAGACCCGCGCTGGTTTCACCCCCAGCAGTGATCCTGGCACTGTCCGGTGTCAATGCCACTGTGACAGCGCCCGTGTCCCCTCCCGATGGTTTCTGTCAAATGAAGAGGAATCCGAGAGGGAGAGTTGGTGCTGCTGGGTTTGGCACCGGGGGGAGGCGGCGCCAGACGGAGAACCCGATTCACAGGAGAGGAGAGAAATGCTGGGCTGAGCCCCGGGAGCTGAACCCCAGAGTGTGCAAAGGTGGAGAGGGGGGACAGGTGAAACCTCAGGCACCCAGAGGCACCCAAAGGAACCCAGAGGCACCCAAGGGCACCCAGAGCCACCCAAAGGAACCCAGAGGCACCCAAAGGCTCCCAAAGGCACCCAAGGGCACCCAGAGCCACCCAAAGGGACCCAAAGCCCCCCAAAGACACCAGCACCAAAGGACCCAAACCACCCAAATCACCCAAAGGTACCCAAAGGCACCCAGAGGCACCCAAAGCCACCCACAGCCCCCAAAACCATCCAAAGGCCCCCACACCCCCTGCCCTGCCTGGGGACACCCCCGCCCTGAGCCCCGCTCTTGGCTGCCCCTGCTGCCTGTGCCGGGCCCAGCGCGCCCCCCCAGCCCCGCCCCGCTGCCCCCAGCCCCGCTCCCCGGGACCCCCGGCCCTCCCCTCAGTGCTGTTTTCTCTCTGCCTGGGGACACCCCCGCTCTGAGCACCCCGTCCTTGGCTGCCCCTGCTGCCTCTGCCGGGTCCTGCACGTTCCCCCAGCCCGCTCCAGCCCTGCCCGCTCCCCCAGCCCAGCCCCGCTCCCCCCCCGCTCCCCGGGACCCCCGGCCGTCCTCAGTGCTGTTTTCTCTCTGCCTGCGCCGGCCCCTGTGCCCCCCCAGCCCAGCCCCGCTCCCCGGGACCCCCGGCCCTCCCCTCAATGCTGTTTTCTCTCTGCTTGAGCCGGGTCCTGCCCGCTCCCCCAGCCCAGCCCCGCTCCCCCCAGCCCCGCTCCCCCAGCCCAGCCCCGCTCCCCCAGCCCAGCCCCGCTCCCCCCGCTCCCCGGGACCCCGGCCCTCCCCTCAGTGCTGTTTTCTCTCTGCCTGCGCCGGCCCCGCTGCTCCGCGGGGAGAAAGGCGCCGTTTGTGGGGCGCAGCTGCGGCTCAAAGGTACATTGTTGGCCCGTTATGAATTTGCATGCCTTCACTAATGTGTGGAAACAGGAGGATTCTTTCGCTTTTTTAATCGAAATTGATGTTATTCCTCTGCCAGTGGTACCCGAGGAGCTGTTTTGTTCCATTTCCTCCCCTTTCATGCAGCCCTATTTATGTTTGGCTCTGGTTTGCTGCCACCAGGAATCATTGTCACTGCCACCAGCGCTGGGCTGGCCAAGCCCAGCAGCTGTGTGCTTAATGCCTCCCCTCACTAAGGTTTATTTCCTTGACAACATGAGCTTGTTTGAAGCAACTTTCCTCCCTTTAAGAAGAAAGAAAGAAAAAAGTCCCTTTCCAGAGTTGCTTTTCATTTTTTTCTTATCCCTCCTTTTTCTTTTTCTTTTTCTTTTTTTTTTTTTTTTCTTTTTTTCTTTTTTTTTTTTTTTTTTTTTTTTCTTTTTCCTTTTTAGCTCGCAGACAGGAGCGGGACTCCGGGCTGTGAATCGCGGGGCTCCCCCCCGGTTATGACTCCATGGTCCCCATTCCCCCGCCCCGCAGCCGGGCCCGCTCCTCGCTCCCCTCCACATCCCCAAAGGAACACCTAGGTGGCCGAACGGGACCCGCTGACCTCTATATCCTGTTCCTTTCTCCGCGCTTTGCTGCCAGTTTCCTGGATAAAAGGCGAGAGTGAGAGATAATTAACAAAAAACATGGCCCTCGGACAATGAAACAACTGGCCTTGGCCAGCCAGAAATTTATCCTGGTTTTCTAGGTGAACTTTCTCCCATCAATCTTTCCTTTAACCTCCGTGTTAGTGGAAGCAATAGGAACACCCCCTCCCCTCCCCCGAGCAAATGCTTTCTTTTTATCGGGAACAAAACCCGGGATCGGCGAGGGCCGAGGTAAAATCTGGGTGGTATCGTGCGGCCGCACAAAGCCCGCACTGTTCCCCCGGCCGGGGCTGGTGTTTTACAACAGGGGAGGGGAGAGCCTGAATGGGCCGATGATGTGAAACAATCCCCGCGATTCAGGCCGACAACCCATCCTCTGTTCCCGACAAAGGGAGCGCCGGAGCGGCCGGGGAGGGAATTCAGCCCGCGCCGCATCGCCTCAAACCGGGGGATCTTTAACGCGCATCCTGGGATGTTCTTCCCGAGATTTGGGGTGTTTGTGGTGCTCAAATCCGGGGAATCTTTAACGCGCATCCTGGGATGTTCTCCCCGAGATTTGGGGTGTTTGTGGGGCTCAAACCCGGGGAATCTTTAATGTTCATCCTGCGAGGCTCTCCCCGAGATTTAGGGTGTTTGTGGGGCTCAAACCGGGAAATCTTTAATGTTCATCCTGCGAGGCTCTCCCCGAAATCTGGGGTGTTTCTGGGGCTCAAACCCGGGGAATCTTTAACGCGCATCCTGGGATGTTCTCCCCGAGATTTGGGGTGTTTGTGGTGCTCAAACCCGGGAAATCTTTAATGTGCATCCTGGGATGTTCTCCCCGAGATTTGGGGTGTTTGTGGTGCTCAAACCCGGGAAATCTTTAATGTGCATCCTGGGATGTTCTCCCCGAGATTTGGGGTGTTTGTGGGGCTCAAACCCGGGAAATCTTTAATGTGCATCCTGGGATGTTCTCCCCGAGATTTGGGGTGTTTGTGGGGCTCAAACCCGGGGAATCTTTAATGCGCATCCTGGGATGTTCTCCCCGAGATTTGAGGTGTTTGTGGGGCTCAAACCCGGGGAATCTTTAATGTGCATCCTGGGATGTTCTCCCCGAGATTTGGGGTGTTTGTGGGGCTCAAACCCGGGGAATCTTTAATGCACTCCCGAGGGATGCCCGTGATGTCCTCCCTGAAATTTGGGGTGTCTGTGTGCCTCAAACCCGGGAAGTCTTTAGTGCGCATCCTGGGATGCTCCCCCCGAGATTCGGGGTGTCCCTGAGCCTCAAACCCAGAAAATCTTTAATGCGCAATCTGCGAGGCTCTCCCCGAGATTTGGGGTGTTTGTACTCCTCAATCAGGGATGGGATGCTCTCCCCGAGATTTGGGGTGTCCCTGAGCCTTAAACCCTTTAAATCTTGAATGTCCTCCCAGAGGATGCCCGTGATGTTCTCCCCGAGATTTGGGGTGTCCGTGCGCCTCAAACCCTTTAAATCTTTAATGCGCATCCAGTGATGCTCCCCCCGAGATTTGGGGTGTCTGTGAACCTCAAACCCGGGGAATCTTTAATGCGCTCCCGGGGGATGCCCGTGATGCTCTCCCTAAGATTTGGGGTGTCCCTGAGCCTCAAACCCGGAAAATCTCTAATGCACTCCCAGAGGAAGCCCGTGATGCTTTTCCCAGAGATTTGGGGTGTTTATGCTCCCGGGGGATGTCCGTGATGTTCTCCCCGAAATTTGGGGGGTCTGTGAGGCTCAAACCGGGAAAATCTTTAATGTGCATCCTGTGATATTCTCCCTGAGATCTGGGGTGTCCCTGAGCCTCAAACCCAGAAAATCTTTAATGTTCATCCTGCGATGCTCTCCCCCAGTTTTGGGGTGTCCGCGCGGCTCCGGGGTGCAGGGAAAAGCCGGGAATTCTCCGTGGGGAGAAGCACAATGAGCCCGTGAGTGCCGGCATCCCTCTCTCCCAAACCCATCGGTGGCAAAAAAAAAAAAAAAAAGAAAAAAAAAAAGAAAAAAAAAAAAAAGAAAAAGATGGGCGGTGGGGCTGGGAGCAGGCGGGACAATGCGGCCCCACTTCAGGTCCCCTCGAGAGGGTATTATGGGCAGGGAAAATATTTGTGCTCTGAAGATGACACTCTCCATTTGTTAATGGCTCTCACCCGGCGCTGACAATCGCAGCCCGCGCTCTCCTGTCAGTTGTCTGCCGCTTCCCGATGAATGGGGCTCGCTCGGGAAAAGCATCCCGTCCCTTTTTCCGCGCCGGGACAATCCCATTGTGTTCACCTACTTGAGAAGAGGGAAAGGTGAATACGAGGGCACGGGGCATTGTGAATTCCCGCTGGCACGCCCGCTGAAAGAGCGCCCCTCCAATAAATTAAGGAGGTTTTGCTCCCGAAGAAGAAATTTAGCATCGTTTTTTTTTGTCCGGTTCTATTCTCACTTGCAAAAAAAAAAAAAAAAAAAATAAAAATTTCATTTAAAAAGCTGGTCCAGTTGTAAGTTCAGTGCAGTGGAGTGAGAGTCCAGCAGAAGAATTAACTGAGACAACAGCAAAAAACAATAATTTTATGGTTATTAAATACCAAAAGCTTCTAGGAATGGTTTATAAAAAAAACTCGTGTTTTGTTATGCAGGGACTGGTAAAAAGATGAGCAAGAAATTCAGCATTTCCTGAGAAGGCACAGCCAGGCCACTTCCATTCTTCAAGGGCTGAAAAAAAATCCAAACCAAACCATAAAAACAAAACAAAAATCTGAACAAGCAAACAAATTAAAAAAAAAAAAAAATTAAAAAAAAAAAAAAGAGAGAAAAAATATCTCTTTGCAGAGGCACAGCAGTACCTGGATTTAAAGCTGAACATCCTTGGCACAAATCCCTCTTGGTGAGCACACAAGATTCCCAATATACACAATATTCCTGAAATACAAATATTCCCAAAATACAAATATTCCCAGTATACACAATATTCCCAGTATACACAACATTCCCAATATACACAATATTCCCGAAATACAAATATTCCCAATATACACAATATTCCCATTATACATAAAATTCCAAATATACACAATATTTAACAAAACTTCTGGGAGGTTTTGCTTGGTCTTTACTTGGGTCACCCAAGTCAGAATATATTTTTGGGAGGACCATCCCTCCTTTGACTCTACAACCTTGAAAATCCAAATTTTTTGGGAAGACCATCCCTCCTTTGGCTCTAGTACCTTGAAAATCCAAATTTTTGGCAAGACCATCCCTCCTTTGGCCCTGCAGCCTTAAAATTCCGAATTTTTGGGAAGACCATCCCTCCTTTGACTCTGCAGCCTTGAAAATCCAAATTTCTGGGATGAGCTCTTTGCCAAACTGGTGGCTGAGGGTTTGAGGTCCTTTCTCAGGAATAAACAGGTGCCCAGATTTATTCAGGAAAAGGGAAAATGAGGCTGAAAAAGGAAAATGAAAATGAAGCTGAGGTTCCCCAGGGAAGAGCCACCACCAGAGGGGATTTTAAGGAGAAGATTTTTCTGCTCAGACTCTGATGGAAGCCAGAAGGTTTCTGTGCTGTCTGGCAGAGAGAAGAAGAGAAAGAGAGAAGAGAAGAGAAGAGAAGAGAAGAGAAGAGAGAGAAGAGAAGAGAAGAGAGAAGAGAAGAGAAGAGAAGAAGAGAAGAGAAGAGAAGAGAAGAGAAGAGAAGAGAAGAGAAGAGAAGAGAAGAGAGAAGAAAGAGAGAAGAGAAGAGAAGAGAAGAGAAGAGCTGGATTTTCCTGCAGGAAAGACAGAAATTCATGAAGCTTTTCCCATTTTCCTGCAGGGAAGTGAGAAATCATGAATTTCCCCTTTCCCTCTGGATTTCCCTGCAGAGCTGCTGCAGGGATCTGGGCTGCCCAAGTCCTGGTTTGATCTGAGGCAGATCCCGGAGTTTCCCTCTGCAGTTTCCCCTCCCACCCAGGACACTCCTGCCTTGCCAGGGGATGGGTCTGAGCTCAGGATTCTCCTTCATTTCCCTTTCCCACCCCTGCCCGGCCCTGCTCGTGTGCAAACATCAAACCAACGTTCTCCTCTCCCCTGCAGCATCTTCTGCCCAGATGGGACAGATAATCCCCTTCCAGAGCCGCTCGTCTCCTGCTTTCAGCACAGCTCCCTCCACATCCCAAATCACAACCACATGGGGCAAGCAGGAACGAGCCTGAAATCAATTTGGGGTCGCTCCAAAGAAATAGATTTATGGCAAGGATAAATCAAGCCAAGCTTGGAGGGTGCACCCACCAATCCTGGCTGCAGTCCCGGGTGAATTCAGCACCTGGTGAAGGAGCCTGAGGCAGCCCAGCCACCCCAGAGGGGCTGGACAGGGGCTGGGACAGGGGATGGGACAGGGGATGGGACAGGGGATGGGACAGGGACATTTGGGGTTTGTCACCCCCAGAGGGGCTGGGATAGGGGCTGGGTCCCAGTTTGGGGCTGGGGACATTTGGGGTTTGTCCCCCCAGAGGGGCTGGGTCCCAGTTTGGGGCTGGGGACATTTGGGGTTTGTCCCCTCAGAGGGGCTGGGTCCCAGTTTGGGACTGGGGACATTTGGGGTTTGTCACCCCCAGAGGGGCTGAGTCCCTTCACTTTTTAAATTCTTTTTTCTCTGCCAGAGTGGGGATTGAAGAGACATTTTGTGTTCAGACTCAGATGTTTATTTATTCTTATCTGGGTTACAGCAGCACTTCCAGCTAAAAAGCCAAAAATGGTGAAAAGGAGCCCAATCTCTCTCTACAGGTCTTTTAACCCCAAACTTAATTAAGAACTAACACCGAAATTATTTTTATCTTTGACCCATGACCCGCAGTGTGGATTTTCCTACCCAATTAAACAAGATCCCGCCCAAACCCAGGGAGAAGAAGGTGGAGAAGAAGGAAACTTTCACCCTAAAACCTCCCATAACTATTGTCCCACCACTATTACTAAATTCTAAAATCTTCAATTCCAAATTTTCCACACACTCCTACCCAAACTGCACACCATTGACTCTAATTTTATTATTCAATTTTGGAAGCTTCCTGCACGGCCTCAGTGTGCAGTTTGTGGGGGATATCTCATGGTGGAAAATTTAAAATTTAGGGTTTAGAATATGATAATGGGTGTGGAGCAAGATGCAGGTTTTAGGGCAAAGGTTTTTTCTTCTTCACCTTCTTCTTCATGGGTGTTTGGATTAAAAATCCTGCACTACAAATCACAAAAATAATTTAAGTAGCTTTTCTTAATTAAACAATTCAGCCTTAAAAAGCCTTGTTAAAAAAAAATGCATTGCCATTTTAAACTTATTAGCTAAAAATGCTGTAAAACTTCCTGTAACATAAATAAAACTTAATAATCATTTAAATACAAACAAACACCAAATACCATCTCTCAAATTTTTAATCCCAAAATAAAAATAATAAAAATAATAAAAATAATAGAAATAGAAATAGAAATAGAAATAGAAATAGAAATAGAAATAGAAATAGAAATAGAAATAGAAATAATAATAATAATAATAATAATAATAATAATAATAAATTTAAAGCACAATACTCGGGAAGGCTTATTACTTATTAGATAAGTAAGAATAGAATAGAATAGAATAGAATAGAATAGAATAGAATAGAATAGAATAGAATAGAATAGAATAGAATAGAATAGAATAGAATAATATTAACATAACATAACATAACATAGTTTAAAACTTTTTTTGTCTCTCCAGAAACATTAAATCCTTTCTCCTCCTTAAGCCCGAGGTTCGGGAATTCAGTGGAACCGATACCTGAGGAAAAGTAAAAATCTGCCCTTATGACGTGATCCCATCAAAGGCGCCGACCTGAACTCATTACTGGGCCAATTAACAAATTACGGCGCTGAGTGCCCGAGCAGATCGCGGGGTTTGTTCCTCTCCCTTTCAAGAGATCTGGGCCGGCTTTGAAAGCCGCAGGGATATTTTGGGATGGAGATGTTCCAGCATGGGAAGGGATAAACGCCGGAATTTCGGTTTTGATTTATCTGCCCGCTCTAATTTGTGTCCCGGCTGCAGCGAGCGCGCTCTGGCAGATCCCCGGTGGAGAGGGGCAGGAAGCGGCTGCGAGCGCAGCTCTCCTGCTGGAATGGGCTGGATCCTTCTTAAACCCGAGCCCTGTGCCCGGGCAGGGAACGTGGAGGGCGCTGGATCCGAAAGAAAAAGGTTTCCTCATCTGGGAGAGCAAAGTTTGGGATTCCCGGGATGCGCAGGCTGGGCAGGGTTCGGGTCTTTGTCTTTCGAGGGGATGAGAGCGCAGAAGGAACCACAGAGCCCCAGGATGGGCTGGGAGGGACCTCAAAGCTCATTCCATGGCAGGGACACCTCCCAGTGTCCCCAGTGTCCAGCCTGGCCTGGGGCACTGCCAGGGATCCAGGGGCAGCCACAGCTGTGCCAGCCCTGCCCACCCTGCCAGGGAACAATTCCTGCCCCAGATCCCACCCAGCCCTGCCCTCTGGCACTGGGAGCCATTCCCTGTGTCCTGTCCCTGTTCCTGGGACAGAGCCTAAACCCCTCCCTGCCCCTCCTGGCAGAGAGTTCTGCAGAGCCACAAGGACCCCCTGAGCCTCCTTTTCTCCAGCCTGAGCCCTTTCCCAGCTCCCTCAGGAATTCTCCAGCCTTTCCCATCTCCCTCAGGAATTCTCCAGCCCTTCCCATTTCCCTCAGGAATTCTCCAGCCCCTTCCCAACTCCCTCAGGAATTCTCCAGCCCTTTCCCATTTCCCTCAGCCCCTCCTGGGGCTGCAGCCCCTTCCCCAGCTCTGTCCCTGCCCTGGACACCTCCAGCCCCTCCAGGGCTCTCTGCAGGAGCCACAACTGGACACAAAACTCTTTTCCTTGCTCTCCACCTGTGACCTCTGGGGTCTGCCACAGTGCAGGGCATTTTCCAGACTTGCTGACCAAACCTAAGAGAGGAAGATGTTCCGATGCCGAGCATCCCCAACATCCCCAACATCCCGAGCATCCCCAGCATCCCCAACATCCTCAGCATCCCCCGCATCCCCAACATCCCCAGCATCCCCAGTATCCCCAACATCCCCAGCATTCCCAGCATCCCGAGCATTCCCAGCATCCCCAGCATCCCGAGCATCCCCAACATCCCGAGCATCCCCAGCATCCCCAACATCCCGAGCATCTCCAGCATCCCCAGCATCCCCAGCATCCCCAGCATCCCCCGCATCCCCAACATCCCGAGCATCTCCAGCATCCCCAGCATCCCCAGCATCCCCAGCATCTCCAGCATCCCCAGCATCCCCAGCATCCCCAGCATCCCCAACATCCCCAGCATCCCCAACATCCCCAGCATCCCCAACATCCCGAGCATCTCCAGCATCCCCAGCATCCCCAGCATCCCCAGCATCCCCCGCATCCCCAACATCCCGAGCATCCCCAGCATCCCCAGCATCCCCAACATCCCCAGCATCCCCAGCATCCCCAGCATCCCCAACATCCCCAGCATCCCGAGCATCCCCAACATCCCCAGCATCCCCAGCATCCCCAACATCCCCAACATCCCCAACATCCCCAGCATCCCCAGCATCCCGAGCATCCCCAACATCCCCAGCATCCCCAGCATCCCGAGCATCCCCAGCATCCCCAGCATCCCCAACATCCCCAGCATCCCGAGCATCCCCAGCATCCCCAACATCCCGAGCATCCCCAGCATCCCCAGCATCCCCAACATCCCCAGCATCCCGAGCATCCCCAGCATCCCCAGCATCCCCAGCATCTCCAGCATCCCCAGCATCCCCAACATCCCCAGCATCCCCAACATCCCCAGCATCCCCAACATCCCCAGCATCCCCAGCATCCCCAGCATCCCCAGCATCTCCGAGCATCCCCAGCATCCCCAACATCCCCAGCATCCCCAACATCCCCAGCATCCCCAACATCCCCAACATCCCCAGCATCCCCAGCATCCCCAACATCCCCAGCATCCCCAACATCCCCAGCATCCCCAACATCCCCAGCATCTCCAGCATCCCCAGCATCCCCAACATCCCCAGCATCCCCAACATCCCCAGCATCCCCAGCATCCCCAACATCCCCAGCATCCCCAACATCCCCAGCATCCCCAGCATCCCCAGCATCCCCAACATCCCCAGCATCCCCAGCATCCCCAACATCCCCAACATCCCCAACATCCCCAGCATCCCGAGCATCCCCAGCATCCCCAGCATCCCAAGGGACCCGGCTCCCCCCGACCCCCCAGGCCATGGGAGCGCCCAGCTGTGCCCCCTCTGTCCCACCCCGGGTCTCATTTTCCCCTCAGATCCCCGGGAATTGTGCAGGACACGAGCCGGCCTCATCCCTGAGATCACAGGAGGAGCTCTCACTCCATCGCTCCTGCCCTAAACCCAAATCCCAAATCCCAAATCCCAAACCCAACACCCAAACCCCAAACTCCAAACCCCACACCCAACACCCAAACTCAAACCCAACCCCAAACCCCATATCCCAAACCCCAACCCCAAGCCCCACACCCAAACCCCAAACCCCACATCCCAAACCCCAAACCCCACACCCAAACACCCAAATCCCAAACCCCAACACTCAACACCCATATTCCAAACCCCAACACCCAAACCCCACACCCAAACCCCAAACTCCAAACCCCATATCCCAAATCCCAAACCCAACACCCAAACCCCAAACTCCAAACCCCACACCCAAACCTCAAACCCAAACCCCAAACCCAACCCCAAACCCCAAAACCCCAAACCCAAACCCCAAACCCCAAACCCCAAACCCCACACCCCACACCCAACCCCACCCCGCCGCTCCCGCCCCGCAGCCTCGGGGCAGCGCACGGACCTTTCCCAGCCCCGGCCGGATCGCGAACCCAAACTCGGCTCCCGTGCGCGCCCTGACCCGGCGGGGCCCGCGGCCCTTGTGTCCCACTGATCAGGCCTAAGGGTGCGCTGGGGACTAAGTCCCGCCTGACAGGGGAGCTGTGCCTGGGCTCGCGTTCAGGCCTAATCCGAGCCTGACAAACGCAGATTACACGCGGTAATTCCGCAGTTATTCCTACCTGCCGCACTTCATGAGCTCCAGCTGGGCCCCCTCCCCTCCCCGAGGTTATTTGTCATTAAAATGCTCGCGGTTTTCTTTTTTTCTTTTTTTTTTGTGTCTTTCTCTTTTTTTTTATTTTAAATCTGGATGTTGCCTCCACTTTCAGAAAGGGTTTTGAAGGAAGATTAGCAGGATTAGGAAAGGTTCGCATATGTTCGGCTGCACTGCTGGTATTCACGGCACCGCGACTTCGGCGCCACCCAGGAAGAGCGGGAGGCGCGGGGAGGAGGGGAGAGCCGAGCAGGGAAACGAGCCGGGCTGGGCCGGGCCGAGCCGAGCTGAGCCGAGCTGAGCTGAGCCGAGCCGAGCTGAGCCGAGCCGGGCAGAGCCGAGCCGAGCCGAGCCGGGGAGAGCCGAGCCGGGGAGAGCCGAGCAGGGAAACGAGCCGGGCCGAGCTGAGCCGAGCCGAGCTGAGCTGAGCCGAGCCGGGCAGAGCCGGGGAGAGCCGAGCCGGGGAGAGCCGAGCCGGGGAGAGCCGAGCCGAGCCGGGCAGAGCCGGGCAGAGCCGAGCCGGGGAGAGCTGAGCCGAGCCGGGCAGAGCCGAGCCGAGCCGAGCCGAGCCGAGCCGAGCCGAGCCGAGCCGAGCCGAGGAGAGCCGGGGAGAGCCGAGCCGAGCCGAGCCGGGCCGGGCTGAGCCGAGCCGGGCAGAGCCGAGCCGAGCCGAGCCGGGGAGAGCCGAGCCGGGGAGAGCCGAGCCGAGCCGGGGAGAGCCGAGCCGGGGAGAGCCGAGCCGGGCAGAGCCGGGGAGAGCCGAGCCGGGCAGAGCCGAACCGGGGAGAGCCGAGCCGAGCCGGGCAGAGCCGAGCCGAGCCGAGCAGAGCTGAGCCGAGCCGGGCAGAGCCGAGCCGAGCCGAGCCGAGCCGAGCCGAGCCGAGCCGGGGAGAGCCGAGCCGAGCCGAGCCGGGCCGGGCTGGGCAGAGCCGAGCCGAGCCGAGCCGAGCCGGGCCGGGCCGAGCCGAGCCGAGCAGAGCTGAGCCGAGCCGGGCAGAGCCGAGCCGAGCCGAGCCGAGCCGAGCCGAGCCGAGCCGAGCCGGGATGAGCCGAGCCGAGCCGGGTGCGGGAATCCCAAAATCCGGGAAAAGCCGTCCCAGCCCCGCCCGGCCCCGCCACCCGCACGGGGAAGGGAGCGAGGGAGAATCCAGCCCTGGAATGCTCCAGGGGTGCAAACCGGGCTAAACCGGGCTAAACTGAGACAAACCAGGAGAAACAGGGCCAAACCAGGGAACTGCAGCCCAAGAGGGGCAGAATCCAGCCCTGGAGTGCTGCAGGGATTCAAACCGGGCCAAACTGAGGCAAACCAACACAAACCAGATCAAATTGAGCCAAACCAGCCAAACTGAGCCAAACTGAGCCAAACTGAGCCAAACTGAGCCAAACCGACCCAAACTGACCCAAACCAGCCAAACTGAACCAAACTGACCCAAACTGACCCAAACTGACCCAAACCAGCCAAACTGACCCAAACCGACCCAACCTGAGCCAAACTGACCCAAACCAGGCCAAACTGACCCAAACTGACCCAAACCGACCCAAACCAGCCAAACTGACCCAAACCAGGCCAAACTGACCCAAACTGACCCAAACCGACCCAAACCAGCCAAACTGACCCAAACTGACCCAAACCAAGCCAAACTGACCCAAACTGACCCAAACCAGCCAAACTGACCCAAACCGACCCAAACTGACCCAAACTGACCCAAACCAGGCCAAACTGACCCAAACTGACCCAAACCGACCCAAACCGACCCAAACCGACCCAAACCAGGCCAAACTGACCCAAACTGATCCAAACTGACCCAAACCGACCCAAACTGACCCAAACCAGCCCAAACTGACCCAAACTGAGCCAAACTGACCCAAACCAGCCCAAACTGACCCAAACTGACCCAAACTGACCCAAACCAGCCAAACTGACCCAAACCGACCCAAAGCAGCCCAAACTCATCCAAACTGCCCCAAACTGACCCAAACTGACCCAAACCAGCCCAAACGGAGCCAGCTGTCCCCTCGGGCACAGCCCCACCCCCACCCCAGGACGTGTCCCTGCCCAGCCGGACCCGGGGCGGGATTTCCTCAGGGCTGGGCGGGGGAAGGGCAGGAAGAAATTTTGGGACAAAAACCCCGAGCCCGGCCGGGGGAGCTGCGGGGGCGTCGCCACACTCGGTGTCCTGTGAGGAAATGAGATTTTCTGGAGACCTCAAAGGGACATTGCCACACATTTTTTACGGAAATCCGATTTTTTTTAGGTTTTTCTGGGCTCAAAGCGACTGGTCCTGGTCAACCCTTGCAGGTCAAAACACACAGAGGTGTCACTTCAGGTTAATTTTTGTGCTGCCAAGAGCTGAGCAGGGTTGAAATCCATGCCCTGAACAGAGGGAGTTTTCCAAGGCCTGGTTTGGGAATTTTCTCCTTTTTTAAGCAACAGCTTTTCTCCTTCTTTGGGATTTCCCAAAAAAAAAAAAAAAAAAAAAAAACCAACAAGGAATTCTCAACAATTTTTCTCCTACCTTGCCCTCCTTTCTCCTGACACCCCTGGGTGGGATTTAAGGTCCCTCCAACCCAAACCAGTCTGGGATTCCATGATTATTGCAATTCCTTCCCAAATTTCCCCTCACCAGTCCCCAGCCCCAGCTGACACAGAGGTGGCCACAGAGGGCAGAACTTTGGCTCTACAATTCAATACTCTTTGTTTTGTAGCTTTAAGGATTTCCCCAAATATTTCTTCTAAATTTTTGCTCGGATTGTTGCTCTCTGTGGAGAAGAACTGACTTTGCTGTACGTGCTGAGGTTTTGGCAAGGGAGCCCTCCCAGCCCCAGCAGGAGAATCCATGTGGGACTTTAGAGCAGCCCTGTCATTCCAAACATTCCCACTTCCATTCTCTTCCAGCTGTTCCAAAGCCAGATGTGCTCTCAATCCCAGCCCACCGAGGCCAGGGGCACGTGGGAAGGGGTCAGGGATGCTCTCAGAGGGGGAAAAAGCACAAAAAACCGGGGTAATAAATCCAAAAAACATTTAAAAATAAAAAAAAAAAAACCTAAAAAACATCAAAACTTTGATACTGACAGGGAGGAATCTCTCCTCGTTTTTTTTTTTTTCCTCACAGCAAAATCATCAAATCTCCTGCCAGGAGGAGAAAATCCTCCTGGAGCTGCAGAGCTCGGGGGGATTCTTCAGGGAATCTGGGGGGAACACAGAACCCTGAACTGGAGCAGGGATGGGGTAAAAAACCGGGGATGGGGCAAAAAACTGGGGGTGGGGAACAAAAATGGGGAGTGGTGACACAAAACCGGGGGTGGGACACAAAACCGGGGGTGGGACATAAAACCGGGGGTGGGACACAAAACCAGATTTGGGACACAAAACCAGATTTGGGACAAAAACCAGATTTGGGACACAAAACCGGGGATGGTGACACAAAACCAGATTTGGGACAAAAACCGGAACTGGGACACAAAACCGGGAGTGGGACATAAAACCAGATTTGGGACAAAAACCAGAGGTGGGACACAAAACCAGGGGTGGGACACAAAACCAGGACAGGGACACAAAACCGGGGGTGGGACACAAAACCGGGAGTGGGACATAAAACCAGATTTGGGACAAAAACCAGGGGTGGGACACAAAATCAGGGGTGGGACAAAAAAACCGGGGATGGTGACACAAAACCGGGGGTGGGACACAAAATCAGGAACTGGGACACAAAACCAGGGATGGAGACACAAAACCAGATTTGGGACACAAAACCAGAGCAGGGACACAAAACCAGGAACTGGGACACAAAACCAGGGGTGGGACAAAAAACCAGATTTGGGACACAAAACCAGATTTGGGACACAAAACCAGATTTGGGACACAAAACCGGGGATGGGACACAAAACCAGGGGTGGGACACAAAACCAGATTTGGGACACAAAACCAGATTTGTGACACAAAACCCGGACAGGGACACAAAACCGGGGGTGGTGACACAAAATCAGGGGGTGTGACACAAAATCAGGGCTCTTAAAACAGGTTTTTTCTCTGAAAGTGAAACCAAACCTCCCATCCAGGATGGGTTTGATTAAACCTCCCCTGGGGCAGCAGGATTTGCTCTGGGATGGTTTTGCCTCACTGCAGAACCCCCTCCCAGCGCTGGTAAAAGGCAGAAAAAGAGGAAAATTCACCTGGTGCCACAGCTGGGAGGGCCCCGAGGCCACCCCGGCCCAACCCAAACGGGAAATGGGGAACCCCAGCAGAGCCTGGCTGGGTTTTATATCCAATTTTCCTTCTGGTTCTTCACAGGGTAAAACACAGAAGGAGGAGGGGGGACCCAAACCTGTGTGGAAATTCGGCTGCTCCAGCCCTGAGCCCCCTCCCCAGGGCCGGGAGGGTGGGGGGTGATCCCAGGGAGCCCAGCCCAGCCCAGTGATCCCAGTTCGGCCCAAAGATCCCAGTTCGGTCCAGGGAGCTCAGTCCGACCCCGGGGATCCCGGTCCAAAGAGCCCAGCCCAGCCCAGGGAGCTCAGCCAGGTCTGGGGAGCCCAGCCCGGCCCAAAAATCCCAGCCCGGCCCAAAAATCCCAGCCCAGCCCAAAAATCCCAGCCCAGCCCTTTGAGCCCCGCCCAGCCCCGAGAGTCGAGCCCAGCCAAAAATCCCGACCCAGCCCTTTGAGCCGAGCCCAGCCACAGGAGCCCAGCCTGGCCAGGGGGAGCCCAGTTCGGCCCAAAGATCCCAGCCTGGCTCAAAGATCCCAGTCCGGCTCAGGGAGCCCAGTCTGGCCCAATGATCCCAGTTGGGCCCAAAGATCCCAGTTCGGCCCTTTAAGCCGAGCCCAGCCCAGCCCGGGGATCCCAGCACAGCCCAAAAATCCCGGCCCAGCCCAGGCCTGCCCTTTGAGCCCAGCCCAACCCAAAAATCCCAGCCCAGCCCGAGGAGCCAAGTCCGGCCCAACGATCCCAGTTCAGCTCAACGATCCCAGTCCGGCCCAAAGATCCCATCCCAGCCCTCAGAGCCCAGCCCAGCCCAGCCCCGGGTTCCCAGCCCAGCCCAGCCCAGCCCTGTGCCGCTCCCAGCCGGAACATTCCCACATTTCCGCAGCGCTGCCCGGGATGCCCCGTGGGGTTACAGCCTCCAAAAGCGGTGGCCAAACCCCAAAATCCCCAAAATCCCCAAAATCCCCAAAATCCCCAAAATCCCCCAAATCCCCAAAACCCCCCAAATCCCCCAAATCCCCCAAATCCCCCAAATCCCCATCCCGCTCCTCCCTCCGGGCCGCGGGAGCAGATCCCGCACCGCTGCAGGATCCCTTCTCCTGCCCCAGGGCTGGAGGAGCTTCGGGACTATTTTGACTGAGCTGAACCGCGACCCCCAGGGCCGGGGGGTCCAGGGGGCACCACCCTACAAATCCTGGTCCATAAAAACCAGAGGGGCTTCATGGGGCGGTGGAATCGCGCAGGGTTTGGGTTCAAGAGCCGCCCCTGGCGTGGGGGACACTCCGCTGTCCCAGTGCCCAGCCTGGCCTCGGGCGCCTCTGAGCATCCTCCGGGTCCCGTCCGGCCCCCCCAAAATCAGCTCGGGGCTGGAGCTGCCAAATCGGAACGGACGGTTTGAGAACAGCCCGGCCAAGTTGGGAAGAGCCGGGGGGAGCCAGATGGTTCCAGCGCTCCCTAAAAATATAATTGGTGTCTTCAGGTGGCCGCACACCCTCTCCTTCTAACGAGAGATGCTGAAAGCCCTGAACTGTTTATGTGACATTTCAATAAATAATGCGGAGATTTGACAACATTTCCATATTCCTCCTTTAATGTCTGAATGTCTCTGACTTAATCCCAGTTCCTTGGCATTTATTACTGTTTGTTACACTAACAAGTGAGATTATGAGAATTCTAATGAAGGCTTCCAGTGAAAACCTCTGTGATTAAAATGCCATAATAACAGTTGCATGCATTTATGTGCCTGATTATCATAATCTATTTAGCACAAGTAAACACACAAACAGAAGGAGAAAAGCGAGCCCACTGCCACTCCAGCGAAAGGAGAATTGGAAATGAGGGAGAAACAATGTAAATATGTAAATGTCTTTGTGTATTCTTTTTATCTTTTTTTTTTTCTCATCCTTGCTCCCCCCCAGCCCCCCCGCCCCGTGTGCTAATGAGACATCCACGGTTCGTCACATGTGGTCCCTCTTTGCCGGCCGGGGTGCGGGTTTTGGGCCATCTGCTGGGGCCACCGTGCCGAACAAAGGCACCCCGAGGGCGGGGGGGACACTGCTGTCACCTTTGACATCACGGCGACCAGCCCTGGTGTCCTGGCTGCGATTTGTTCCCTCCCAGCTCCTCCTTCAGCTGCTCCAAAGCCGGCCCCGGGAAAGCTCCGGCCCCCCAAAACTCTCAGCACCGAGGGGGAATCTCGGGAAATCCCTGATGGAGGGTTTACTTTCCATCCTGCTGTGCAGGATTATTTCATATTCAGGAATAAATCCGGTGAGAACCCCGCGGGAGGGATTGTCCCAGCCAGCCTCACCTCTGTGCTGGGGACAGTTCTGGGTGTCAGGAGGGTCCAGAGCAGGGACAGGGGGTGGGGAAGGGTCTGCAAGGGTCCCACGAGGTCCTTTGGTCAGTGCAGCCTGGAGGAACCTGAGGTCGGGGACAGCACCAGGGAGAGGCTGGAGCAGAGCCAGGAGGGATTTGGGATGGATTTTAGGGCAAGGTTCTTCCCCCAGAGGTGCTGGCACTGCCCAGGCTGCCCAGGGATGGGCACAGCCATGAGGCTGCAGGAGCTGCCAGGGATGCCCAGGCTGGGATTTTGGGGTCTGGGACTGGCTGATCCCTGCGGGTCGTTCCCAGCTCAGGACATTCTGCAGTTCCAGCTCCTCCATCCCAAGGAGCTCCCTCAGCCCTGGCAGGGAAAACCCTCGGCCAGGGGCTGTTCCCACGTTGCTGCCTCCGCACCAAAGCCGCTCTGGAGGCAGCAGCAGCTCTGGCTGAGGGATCATTTCCACAGCACAGAATCCCTGGGGCTGGGTCACGCTGCTCTCACCTGGAGCTGCAGGAATTTTAAGGAGTTTTCCTCATGAGCACGGGACAGGGACAGGACAAAGGGACAAACTGAGGTAAAACTGATTTCCAGTGGGTGTTTGCACGGGACTAAAAACACATCCCAGGTTTTGGGCTCTCTCAGCACTAAAACTTTGCCAGGGCTGGCTCGTGTTAAAGCAGCTCCAGGTCAAACTCAAGCCATGAGAAGAGGGAAAGAGAAGAAGTGCAAGAGTGACACAGACAAGTGACAAAGTGTGACAAAGGGGCTTGAAAATGCAGCTCAGGAAACTGAAATGAGCACTGAAAACTCAGTGCTGCATCTCATGGGAAGAAGGGCACGGGGTGGGGGCAGAGGATCTGTGGGTGCTGCAGGGCTGGAGAGCTCGGGAGCAGCCTGGGAGAGCTGGGGGTGACACCTGGACAGGAGGAGCTCAGGGAGAGCTCAGAGCCCCTGGCAGGGCCTGGAGGGATCCAGGAGAGCTGGAGAGGGGCTGGGGACAAGGACACAGGGACAGGACACAGGGAATGGCTCCCAGTGCCAGAGGGCACCGTGTGCCAGGGAACAATTCCCAAATCCCATCCTCTGGCAGTGGGAGCCATTCCCTGTGTCTGTCCCTCCATCCCTGTGTCTGTCCCTCCATTCCCTGTGTCCTGTCCCTCCATCCCTGTGTCTGTCCCTCCATCCCTGTGTCTGTCCCTCCATCCCTTGGCAATTGTCTCTCTCCACGTTTCCTGCAGCTCCTCCAGGCCTTCAAAGGCCACAGTCAGCCTGGAAAGGCTGAGCTGGAACAGAGAGCACAGAGCAAAAGGGATAAAACAGGAATTAATTGAGAGGATTCACCTTGGGCAGTGCAAGAGCCTGGCTGGGGCTGCACCCAGATCAAATCCAAGATGGATTTTGGTCACGAGTTTTGCACTTTTATAACTTTTGGTTCCTCTTGGGGTCAATTGTCCAAGCACAGCCCCAGGCTGTGCAGCCTCAGCCCCTTTCCCTCGCTGTTGTTTCTGATTTTTGGGTACCAGCTGTCCTTGATTCTCTGGTTAGAAAGGAATTGTTTTGTCACCACCCTCACTAACACCTAATATGAAGTTCCAGAGTTGCACACCAAGCAGCAGAGGGTCTGGGAAATAAAAATCTGAAACCCAAGGCATCAACTCCAGAGCTGCTCCTGCCCGGGCTGAGCGATCCCAAATCATCCCCGCCCATCCCAGGGGAGTGAGGCCGCTCCAGTGCCCGGGAGGTTCGGACCTGGAACCCCGCCTGCCTTTCAAATAGCATTTAAATTTCATTATTGTGCTCCCCCTGACAGCAGGCTCTTGAGTGTCAAAAGTTTATCAATAAAGAGGTTTTTTTTTGGTTTTTTTTCCCTGCCGAATGAGAACAGGAGATGGCAAATTTCCTGCATGTTTTTAATCCTGCAGATATCACAAACATCAGCTCTGGTATTTCTGAGACTTCCCTCTGGGTGACTCCTGTGAAGATGAGAAGCTTTTCCAGTCTCTGATTGAATGGGAAGACATGCTGAGATTTTGGCAAAGCGCTTCCAGGGAGCGAGTGTTAACAAAAACAAACGCAGCGCTGGAAAAGAGGAGAACCCCGAGGGAATGGCAGCGACTGCCCCGCTCAACCAACTCGAGTTTCCTTCTCGGAGATCTCAGGGGTCAGATGTGTTAATTGGGCACCAAAACCCACTGAGCTTCACCTGGAAACGCAAACTGCGAAATCCATCTGTACCTGATGGAGATACAAGCAGAAGGAAATTAATGCGGAGAGAAAAAATAAAAATAAAAATAAAAATAAAAATAAAAATAAAAATAAAAATAAAAATAAAAATAAAAATAAAAATAAAAATAAAAATAAAAATAAAAATAAAAAATAAAAATAAATAAAAATAAAAAAGGCAGAAAACGAGGCGAAAGGGCCAAAGCGCTGAAGTTTTCCTCTCCGTGCCTGTCCCCTCACACCTTTGAACAGGGCAGAGCTCCCTGAGGGGCAATAAACCCTCCGACAATCCCCTAATGGCATTCCGAGTGATTTCCAGCATGAAAGCAATAGTCTGGTTTTTATTAAGTTATCACTTCATCATGTTCCGTGATTGCCTTCATTCATGCCTTAGTTGTCTACAGGCGCTATTAAAAAAATAATACATATTCATAGCCCGGCAAATGGGCTCGGCTCCACATTTTAGTGTCAAAATGGAGTTGGGGTGAAGGGCTCCTCTGGGAGCGCGCCCGGGAGCGCCGGGAGAGGCGGCTGCGGTTCCCGAGGCCGGGGAGGGGGAGGTGCGACCCTTCATTTGTCACTCACGGCTGAGATCGTCCCCTCCTTCCTCGCACCCCCTGACAGGACGGCAGAGCAGCACCGGCGATCCTGACCCTGGTCCCGATCCCGATCCCGACCCTGATCGCGACCCCGCCCCTGATCCCGACCCTGATCGCGATCCCGACCCTGATCCCGGCCCCGATCCCGACCCTGATCCTGACCCCGATCCCGATCCCGATCCCGATCTCGACCCCGATCCCGATCCCGATCCCGATCCCGCCCCTGATCCTGACCCTGATCTCGACCCTGATCCTGATCCCGACCCTGATCCCGACCCCGACCCCGCCCCTGACCCCGACCCTGATCGCGATCCCGACCCCGATACTGACCCCGATCCCGACCCTGATCCCGATCCCGATCCCGATCCTGATACCGATCCCGACCCTGATACCGATCCCGATCCCGACCCCGACCCTGATCCCGACCCCGATCCCGACCCTGACCCCGATGCGGATCCCGATCCCGATCCCGATCCCGATCCTGACCCTGATCCCGATCCCGATCCCGACCCTGATCCCGACCCTGATCCCGACCCTGATCCCGAGCCCGAGCCCGATCCCGACCCCGACCCTGATCCCGACCCCGATCCCGACCCTGATCCCGAGCCCGAGCCCGATCCCGATCCCAATCCCGACCCTGATCCCGACCCTGATCCCGATCCCGACCCTGATCCCAATCCCGATCCCGACCCCGACCCCGATCCCGATCCCGATCCCGACCCTGATCCCGATCCCGATCCCGATCCCGACCCTGATCCCGACCCTGATCCCGATCCCGATCCCGACCCCGACCCTGATCCCGACCCCGATCCCGACCCTGATCCCGAGCCCGAGCCCGATCCCGATCCCAATCCCGACCCTGATCCAGACCCTGATCCCGATCCCGATCCCGACCCTGATCCAGACCCTGATCCCGATCCCGACCCTGATCCCAATCCCGATCCCGACCCCGACCCCGATCCCGATCCCGATCCCGATCCCGATCCCGACCCTGATCCCGACCCTGATCCCGATCCCGACCCTGATCCCAATCCCGATCCCGACCCCGACCCCGACCCCGATCCCGATCCCGACCCTGATCCCGATCCCGATCCCGACCCTGATCCCGACCCTGATCCCGATCCCGACCCCGACCCTGATCCCGACCCCGACCCTGATCCCGATCCCGATCCCGACCCCGACCCTGATCCCGACCCCGATCCCGACCCTGATCCCGAGCCCGAGCCCGATCCCGATCCCGATCCCGACCCTGATCCCGATCCCGACCCTGATCCCGATCCCGATCCCGACCCCGACCCCGATCCCGATCCCGATCCCGATCCCGATCCCGACTCCGACCCTGACCCCGACCCCGACCCTGACCCCGACCCCGATCCCGACCCCGACACTGATCGCGATCCCGCTCCTGATCCCGATCCCGGCCCCGCGCAAACCCCGCGGCCCCGGGGCAGAGCTCGTGTCCCCAAGGATGGACAGTTGTCACCAAGGAGCCTTAGGGAGAGGCACTTCCTCTCTGGAAGGGGGAGAGGGGAAAAAAACGGGAAAAAAATGGAAAAGAAGAAAAAGGAAAAGAAAAAAAAAAAAGGGGGGGTAGAAGGGAAAAGGAGAAAAGATAAAGGAAAGGGAGAAGGGAAAGGAAAGAGGAAGGAGAAGGAGAAAGAGAAGGAGAAAGAAGGAGAAGGAGAAGGAGAAGGAGAAGGAGAAGGAGAAGGAGAAGGAGAAGGAGAAGGAGAAGGAGAAGGAGAAGGAGAAGGAGAAGGAGAAGGAGAAGGAGAAGGAGAAGGAGAAGACAAGAGAAGAGAAGGAGAAGGAGAAGGAGAAGGAGAAGGAGAAGGAGAAGGAGAAGGAGAAGGAGAAGGAGAAGGAGAAGGAGAAGGAGAAGGAGAAGGAGAAGGAGAAGGAGAAGGAGAAGGAGAAGGAGAAGGAGAAGGAGAAGGAGAAGGAGAAGGAGAAGGAGAAGGAGAAGGAGAAGGAGAAGGAGAAGGAGAAGGAGTCGCTCCACTGTCCATTTCTCCCTCCCGAGCCCCCAGGGTGATGCCAGAACGGCCTCAGGATGCAGCGGCCCTGACTGAGCCCCAGCACCCCCGCCCTCTGTCCATCTCTCTGTCCATCCGTCTGTCCATCCGTCTGTCCATCTCCCTGTCCATCCCCCTGTCCATCTCTCTGTCCATCCGTCTGTCCATCCCTCTGTCCATCCCCTCTGTCCATCCTCTCTGTCCATCCGTCTGTCCATCTCCCTGTCCATCCCCCTGTCCATCCCTCTGTCCATCCCCTCTGTCCATCCTCTCTGTCCATCCGTCTGTCCATCCGTCTGTCCATCCCCTCTGTCCATCCCCTTGTCCATGCCTCTGTCCATCCCTCTGTCCATCCCCCTGTCCATCCCGCTGCCCAGGTCAAGGCCGGAGGTTTTTCCCCACCTTTCCCCGCTGTCCATGGGGCAGGTTCCCCCTCTCTGCCCCATCCCGGCTCTCCCCGGGCAGGTTCCCCCTCTCTGCCCCATCCCCTCTCCCCCATCGGTTCCTGCGCTCCCCACGCCCAGGGGGGCTCGGGGGGGCTGCGGGGCTCAGCCGCTCCCCGGTGCGGAGTTCGGGACCCTCCATCATTTCACGGGCACGACCTTTGGAGCAGGACCTTTAGTAAGGAAAAACTACCGAGCCCTGCGCCACAGGGGAGAGCGATGCGGCGTTTTCCTCCTTCTCACCGCGAGGGGTGACCGCCCCCTCCCCTCCATCCCCCCCCGTTCCCCCCGTTCCCCCCGAGCCGGGGAAGGCTCCGTTCCTTGTGCTCCTTGTCCTGTTCTCCAGCACCGCCAGGCGCAGGCAGCGCCCGGCTCCATCCCGCAAAAAAAAAACAAACTTGGCACAGCCGGGACCCCCCTCGCACCTCCGGGGCTCAGCCCGGCTCCGGGCCGGGGTGTCCCCCCCGCGCCCCCGGTGGCCGCGGACACACGCCGGGCGGCGGGCCCGGCTGTCGCGGGGACAGATTTTCCTAATTGACCTGTTACGGATCAGCCCCGCAACCGTTGGGAAACACATTTCCACGCTTCACTTCTTAACGTTTTAAATACATATTTAACGGATGGTTGAGGCTTTGCCGGGCCAGCTGGGAAACACACGGGTGTAAAAATAATACAACAAAGGCGCAGGGGCCGGGGGGGCGGCGGGGAGGCGGCGGCCGGGGGGATTTACCCCAGTGCGAGGGAGCTCCGAGCCTGTTGCGCGGAGCTGGCGGCCGAGGGGACTCTCCGGGAGCCGGGAAGGCGGGAGGAAGGCTGCAGGCATTTCCGAAGGTCATTTTTTGTTCGCTTCTTAACGTCTTTTACTCTTTCTTTCTCTCTCCCCTCTCCCGCTCCCTTCTCGCTGAAGGATTTTTTTGGGGCAGATTTAGGCGGTCGCTGCAAAAACTTCTCCGGGTGGCTGCGGGGCCGGAGCCGGGGGATGCTCGGGGCAGTTCGCTCGTGGGGAGCGGAGGGGCTGAAATCTCGCTTTTCTCCGCCTCTCTTTGCACGGCTTGGCGGGGGAATAACGCAGGAGGGGGCAGCGCTGGGCCGGGCACCGGGAACACCGACGTGCGGGGCTCTTCGCTCCCGTCCCCGTCCCGTCCCGCCCCCCCAACAGCTGTTGCCGGCGCTGTCATTGTTGCGTTTTATTCGGGATTTGACAAAAGTCCCTCCCCCTCGCCGCTCCGGCCGGCGCCCCCCCGCCCGCCCCACCGAGCCGGAGCGGCCCCGGTGACATCAGCCGTCCCCCGGCCGCGGCCGCCGATTGGCGCAGCCCCCTCCTCCCGGCGGTGACATCGTTCCTCCCCGGCGCGGCTATAAAGCGGCCGCGGCTCCGCCGCAAGGTGCGCGCTGCTGCCGTGCTCGCCCGTCCCGGCGCGCCGCTCGCCACGGCCGCCCCGCGCACGGTGAGTGCCCCCCGCGCCCGCGCGGAGCCCGGCCAGGGACGGGAGGGACGGGACGGACGGGACGGGACGGGACGGGACGGGAGCCACCCCCGGCGAGCAGCGGGGCCGGTCGCAGCGGGGCGCGGTGTCCCGGCGAGCTGCGGCGGCGCTGACGCGGCGCTGCCCGCCGGCTCTCTCCCCTCCCCGCAGGCTGCCCGGAGCCCGCCGGGCCATGGACTCGGACGCCAGCCTGGTTTCCAGCCGCCCGTCCTCCCCGGAGCCCGATGACCTCTTCCTCACGGCCAGGAATAAGGGCAGCGGCGGGGGCTTCACGGGGGGCACCGTGTCCAGCTCCACGCAGAGCGACTCGCCGCCGGAGCTGAGCGCCGAGCTGCGCAGCGCCATGAGCGCCGCGGGGGTGGTGGTGGTGGACAAGCTGGGCTTCAAATCCTCCTCGTCCTCCTCCTCCTCGTCCTCCTCCTCCTCCTCCAAGAAGGACAAGAAGCAGATGACGGAGCCGGAGCTGCAGCAGCTGCGGCTGAAGATCAACAGCCGGGAGCGCAAGAGGATGCACGACCTGAACATCGCCATGGACGGGCTGCGGGAGGTGATGCCCTACGCGCACGGCCCGTCCGTGCGCAAGCTCTCCAAGATCGCCACGCTCCTCCTGGCGCGCAACTACATCCTGATGCTCACCAACTCCCTGGAGGAGATGAAGCGCCTGGTCAGCGAGATCTACGGCGGCCACCACGCCGGTTTCCACCCCGCCGCCTGCCCCGCCGGCATGGGCGCGCACTCGGCGCCGCTGCCCGGCCACCCGGGCCACCCGGCCTCGCACCCCGTGCACCACCCCATCCTGCCCCCCGCCGCCGTCTCCAGCGCCTCCCTGCCCGGCTCCGGCCTCTCCGCCGTCAGCTCCATCCGGCCCCCGCACGGGCTCCTCAAATCGCCCTCGGCCGCCGCCGCCGCCGCCCCGCTGGGCAGCGGCTTCCAGCACTGGGGGGGGATGCCGTGCCCCTGCAGCATGTGCCAGGTGTCGGCCCCCCCGCACCACCACGTCTCGGGCATGGGCAGCGCCAGCCTGCCCCGATTAGCCACCGACACCAAATGAGCCCCGGGCGGGGCGGCCCCGGCGCCATCGGGACCTACAAACGCTCCCCGGGGCTGCCGCGGGGGACGGAGCCCCCCAGACCCCCGCACAGCAGAGCCCGGCGCATCTCCTGAATTTTGAGTTTTCCGACGCTGCCGGGACTCGGGAGGAGGGGAGGGCCGGGGGTCGCCGCTACCGGAGGACCCAAAACTGCGGAGGGGCTTTGGCTCCGTTATTCCTCCTTCCCCCCCGGTGCCCGTCTCGTTCCGACACGCGGAGATTTTGGAGCCGCTCCTGGGTCTGATCCCCGGGAAAGCAGCGGGGAATGGGGGAGAACAGCCGGGAATGGGGGAGAACAGCCGGGAATGGGGAGAACAGCCGGGAATGGGGGAGAACAGCCGGGAATGGGGGGTTGTTCCCGCTCCCCCCGCGGGATTTCCCCGTTTTCTCTCCGCTCGGGGTTTGTAAATAGACCGATAAAAGGCGGGTCCGCTCTGCCTGAGCCTCCCGTCCGTGCACTTCTTCTGTGTCCGTGAAAAAAGGGGTCGGTTTTTCCTTGATTTGGGTTCTTGGGATTCGTTGGGTTGTTTTACTTCTAAGCGTTATAACACGTTTGGTTTCGTTTTTTTGGTTTTTTTTTTTTTTATTTTTAATTTTTTTTTCCGTTCCTGCCGCCTTTAACAAAGTTTGAATTCTTTAATGCTCTTTCTTGTGTAGGAACTTTCACCCTGTCCGTGTTGCAATACTGAGAACTTGGGCTTGTTTCTGAAATAACAACTTTTCTTATCGCTGCCCCTTGCAGAGATTTTATCATCTGTTTTATTTTTGTAAAAAATGGGAAAAAAAAAAAAAAACCGAACAAAAAAACAAAAAAGGGAAAAAAAGTTAAAAAAAAAAATTGCTAAATAATATTTATTACTTGTTTGGTTGCAAAAAAAAAAAAAAAAAAAAAAAAAAAAAAAAAAAAAAGTGATCCATTGTTGAGATTTTAAATAAATAAAATTTAAAAAAAATTTAAAAAGGAAAAACCATTTTAAATAAATGTCCTTTTCCTCTTCCTCGCTGTCCCGGGGAGGCGGAGACAGATGGGGAAGGGATGGGAATATTTTAGGCGCATCCTTGACTGTCGCGAAGTTTTTTGTCAGTTCGCTTCGCCGGCGAATCGAAACCGTTTGAGATTTGAGTTTCTGCGGGTTTTTTTTTTTGTTTGTTTGTTTTTTTTTGTTTTTTCTTTCTTTCCTCATTTTTTTTCCATTTAGAATCAGGGCTGCGAGAGAAAACCTCGGTAAGGTAAAAAAATTCTCTCTGTCGAATCCAGCGCTTGGCAAAAGCGAAATATTAATTAAATATTAATTGGGGGAGAGGAACCATTCCCTCACTGCGATGACTTCTGCGCGTTCGACCTTCAACTAAAAACCCACCAAAGGAAAATCCACGGGGGGAAAAAAAAAAAAATTATTCGTGATTTTTTTTCCCCTCCCGAAGTCGCTCGTGTCTGATTTTGGCAGTTCGAGTACTGGGGCAGGAAATATTTCTGCGGGGAAAAGGACGGGCTGAGGGCGGGCAGGAGTCCGGAGGAACCGAGTCCTCGCCTTTCCCATCCCCCTGCAGCCCCAGCAGATTCATTTCTTTATTTCAAATAATATCTGCACCAACACACGATTCCTCATCGATCCCGGCGGCGCGGGAGGGTTCGGAGGGAGCGGGCGGCGCCCGGGGAATTCTTGTTTGCTTTGGGTTTTCCCCCGAGCGAGGCGGTCCCGGGGGTTGGGGACACGCGAGGAGCGGGAGCTGCCGGCCCGGGGGAACCAGGTGTGGGTTCCAGGCGATCCTTGCGGCACAAACCCCGCGCTTCTGCCACCGAAATTCTAAATTAGGGAGCGGGCAGGTGTGCGCCAGCGCCTTGGGATGCTGCGCACGCCGGGAACCGTCTGCCAGGATCTGCTGCTCGCCAAGAGAGGGGAGAAAAAAACATCCTCATCCTCTGCTCATGTCTCTTCATCTCCTCTTCATCTCCTCTTCATCCCCTCCTCATCCTCTGCTCATCTCTCTTCATCTCCTCTTCATCCTCTCCTCATCCCCTCCTCATCCTCTCCTCATCCCTTCCTCATCCTCTGCTCATCCCCTCTTCATCCTCTCCTCATCTCCTCTTCATCCTCTCCTCATCTTCTCTTCATCCTCTCCTCATCCCTTCCTCATCTCCTCTTCATCCTCTCCTCGTCCTCTCCTCATCCTTCCTCATCCTCTCCTCCTTCTCTCGTCATCCTCTCCTCATCCCCTCCTCATCCCTCTTCATCCTCTCCTCATCCATCCCCTCCTCATCCTCATCCTCCTCCTCCGAGCGGATCCGAGCGCTCCGGGAGCAGGACCGGAGCTGCCCAGGATGGGACCCCCCCGGGCCGCTTTGGCTCCTGGAGCCCCGTCAGCCGTGCCCGAGCCCCCCGAGCCCCCCGAGCCCCCCGAGCCCCCCGAGCCCCCCCAGCCGCAATAAGCAGAGCAGCTTTCCCAATTAGCGCAGCTCCGGCGAGGGAGCGCTGCGGAGGAGGAGGAGGAGGAGGAGGAAGGGCAGGAGCAGGTGAGAATTAGCGGGAGCATCATTAGGAGCTGCTCTTTGTCTCTATTAGAGGCAATAATTAGCGCCCTGACAGATGCAAAAGTCGGCGGTGGCCAGAAGCTGCTAAATCCCGCTGGTCTGCCCGCCCGGCTCGGCCCGGAGGGGACGGTCCCTGTCGCTAACAGGTGGCCCCTGGGCAGGGGGGGATCGGGGGGACGCGGCTCCTCTCTGGGGGGGTCAGGCTGGTAAAAGCAGCGAGGGCAGCGTCGCCCCAAATTCGCGCTGCCCGTGGGGCTGAGGGTGGCACCGGGGGTGGCACCGGGGGTGGCACCGAGCCGTGCCAGGCACCGCCCGTGCCCGCAGCCCCTCCTGGCGGGTACCTGCGGGTGAACCGGCCGTGCCGCCCCCCACAGCTCCCCATATGTTCCCCGGCCCCAGGAGGGTCCCCCCGCACCGGGTAAGGTTACAAAGGGGGGGTCTCCATCTGCTCCGCGGGGCTCCTGCCCGAGACCCCCCGGGACCCGCACCGGCCCCTCCTCCACCCTCCTCCTGGGAGTTTTAGGCTCCCTCGCGACCTGTCGCGACAGGAGGAGGAAGCTCCTGGTCGCACATCCCGGCTCTTGCTCACTCCCCGTCTCTTTCCCTTTCTCTCCATTTCTCTCCTGGTCCCCGCCGAGCCCCAGGGGCAGGAAGGGGCAGGCGGCGCTCCCGGGGCTGCGGGGACAGGCGGGGTCAGGCTGAGGCTGCGGAAACCCGGGATCGGTTTTGGGAATTGTTCCCTGCAGGGTGGGGAGAAACAATTCCCAAGGGATGGAGGGACAGCACACAGGGAATGGCTTTCCCAGGATTAGATGGGATCTTGGGCAGGAATTGTTCCCTGGCAGGGTGGGCAGGGCTGGCACAGCTGTGGCTGCCCCTGATCCCTGGAATGTTCAGTTCCAGTTGGACACTGGGACAGTGGGAGGTGTCCCCATGGCTGGGGTGGCTCTGGGTGGGATTTGAGGTCCCTCCCCACCCAAACCATTCCAGGATTCCATCAGTTCAGGCAGAAACCAGGAGGCAGCCAGGAAACCCAGGAGGAAGGGAAAGGCTGTGCATGTCTCACTCCAGCAGGGGATTTCTTCAGCCTCGGCCTGGAATAATTTAAGCCAAGGTGACCAAAATCTGACCGAGGTGACCAAAATCTGCTGCAAAGCCCTGACTGAGACATTCCTGTTCTGCAGCTCTGCTTCCTGCCAGTGCAGTGGGGTGGGATGGGATTTTGGGATGGGATGGGATGGGATGGGATAATGGGATGGGATGGGATAATGGGATAATGGGATGGGATGGGATGGGATGGGATGGGATGGGATGGGATGGGATGGGATGGGATGGGATGGGATGGGATGGGATGGGATGGGATGATGGGATGGGATGGGATGGGATGGGATGGGATGGGATGGGATGGGATAATGGAATGGGATGGGATCCATGGGATGGGATGGGATGGGATAATGGGATGGGATGGGATGGGATGGGATGGGATGGGATGGGATGGGATAATGGAATGGGATGGAATCCATTGGATGGGATGGGATGGGATGGGATGGGATGGGATGGGTGGGATGGGATGGGATAATGGAATGGGCTCATGGGATGGGATGATGGGATGGGCTGGAGCTCTCAGAGCCCCTGCAGAATCCCTTCCCTTTCATTGGACTGAGTGCTCAGACTGAGCATCCACAGCCCCCCAGACCTCCCTAAATTCAACCCCTGACAGAAAACCCGGCTCTGTTTTAGCTCCAGACCTCTCCCCATAGCAGGAGCCCGGCAGGTTCTCAGTCTCACGCACCCCGTGAGAGCCTCCCCAGGCTGCCAAGGGCCCCGGGACGCCCCTGCAGGGTCCCCAGTGGGTGCTGGTGGGACAGGGCCCCCAGGAACAGCCGGTCCTGAGCTCCTGACTCACCCTTCTGGTTCCACCCCGCAGAGGGCAGGGGCTGAAGCCCCCCGCGCTGCCTGGTGGCCCCGGGGACGCTGCTGTGACAGCCCAGGCGGGGCAGCAGCTCCCATGTCCCTGGCAGCGGCTTTTCCATCCCTGTGTGGGACAGAATTGCATTTAACTTCATTTTTCTCTTCTGCCAGAGAAGGGATGAAAAGATATTTTGTGTCCAGCCTCAGACGTTTATTAATTCTTTCTATGTTGCAGTGAGTGCTGCAGCACTTCCAGCTAAAAAGCTAAAACTGGTGAAATGGGGATGGATCTCTCTCTGCAGAGTCCTTTAAACCCAAACTGTCCAATTAAGAACCCACAGCTAAATTATTTTTGCTTGTGACCCAATGACCAAACACTTGTGACCCACAGTGTGGATTTTTCTACCCGATGAAACAAGATTCCACCCAAACCCCGGGAGAAGAAGGTGAAGAAGAAAGAAACCTTCACCCTAAAACCTCCATCTGCTTCCCATAATTGCTATAAAACCTTAAATTCTGCATTTCCCACCCTGTGACATCACACACTTCTATTCAAACTGCACATCCATGATTCCAGCTCTACCATTCCATTTTGGGAGGTTCTTCTCCAGCCCTGAGAGCCCCTCACAGCCAGGCAGGTGCAGGCTGGAAGCCATCAGGTCACCCAAAATGAATTTTCCACTGCAGCCATTTCATATTTTAATATTTTCATATTTCCGCCCAAAACTGTTGAGGGGAGACCGTGGCTGATGAAGGCTCTGCCAGCTCCATCCTGTGAAAGGTCACAAAGGGCTCGAGTCCTTCTGGGTCGGTGCAGAACTCCCAAAATTCATTCTTTAGGAAGAATCCAGCTTTAAATAAAGGATGAACACGGAACTGCAGCTTTACATGGATCAGCTTTTAGAGCGGACACACCTCAAAACCTCTCTGAAGCCGATGAGATCCAAATATTCTGGAAAAAAACCTGTGGTAATTTGCCCATTTTTCAAACTCGTGTGGAGTTTGTATCGCTGAGCAAAACCAAGTGTGAATAGCCCAGCCCGTATCAGAATAAAAAGACAAATTCTCTTCAGTGCTCAGAATTGAGGAGAATCTTCCATGGAATTTCATGAAGTGTCCATCAAACTAAATAATTTATTATCAGAAATTATAATAAGGAAAAACAGGCAGCTTATTTAAAAAAAAAAAAAAAAAAAAAAAAAAAAAGCAGGTCATTAAGAAATCCAAATAAAAATGTCTTGACACTTTTGTCTGGAAAAGCATTCTGCTGGAAAATCCATTGGAATTGGGAGATTCTTCAGCAGATCCTTCACTCAAGGATCATTTCCTGAGTAGAAAACGAGCACATGAACGCTGGTCCTGGTCAGCGCAGCAGAGATGGATTGATTACAATTGTGGGTCGTTAATTGATGCCAGGAATATTTTATTCATTCTGGAAATCGGGAACTCGGTTGGCCTTCAATGAGGGAAATGAAGGAAGGATTTTTCCTTCGAGGAAAGGAAAGGTTTCCTTCAAGGAAAATATTCTCTTTTTGAAAAAAACGATCCGAAATTCCTGCCTGGGTGGGATTTGGGGGCTGTCCTTTGCTCATCCTTCTGGGTTGGGATTTTCCAGAATTCCCTGGTTCTCCAGGCCTGGCTCAGCCTTTGAAAATCCCACCGGGCTCCCATCCCGCTGCTCTCCCTCCTTCCAGAAGGGTTTGTGCTGCTTTTAGGGACAGCAAAATAAAAAAAATAAAAATAAATAAATAAATAAATAAATAAATAAATAAATAAATAAATAAATAAAGCTTTTTGCAGATCCCCAGTCCGTCCTGCTGGGGAAGCGAGAGGGGAAAGGCAGAGCCTGAACATCGCCGGGAGCTCGGAGCAGGCGGGGGTGGGATCAGCACCTAAAAAAACCCCAAAAAACCCCAAAAAACTGGATGTAAATGCAGCAGAGCCCTCCCTGCGCCATTCAGCGCCATTCTTGGCATCGCCTTTAGAAGTTTTGTTCTGCCATTTATCTTCACTTGTTGGAGATGTCTTGACAAACTCCTGAGAATTAATTTCCCATCAGCTCCCGGCCCGCTCCCCCCGAGCCGCGCTAGCGGGTTATCCGGACGGGCCACCCTGCTGCATTGTCCGCTGTCCCCGCCGCTGTCGCGACACATCGCGGGGCAGCGCGCTCCTCCCGGCCCCGCATTCCCCGCCTGTCATCAATCATCGCGTCCCGCTGTCAGTCGCGACACAATCGGATCGCAGCCAGCGCCGGGGGCGCTCCCGCAGCCACGGGCGCGCCTTTTATTTTAATATATTCCCAATGTTGATCCTATTAGCGGCGGGATCAATCAATCACTGTCAGCAAACATCAGATTGATCGCGGGACTGCGGCGGGACCCCGCAGATGCAGCAGGCGCCCGTTAAACGCTATTTGCAGAAAGACATCTACATAAATGTATAAGACACGTTTATACACCTCTTTGTCTGGTGAAAAAGGGGAAAAAAACCAGAAAAACACACACGATTCTTGGGGTTTGGGGTTTTATTCTTTCCAAAAGCAGCCGCAGCTTTAATCACTCTTATAAGAAAAATTATTTTGAGTGAAAACTGAGCGGAGTTTTGGGAGGGGGGAGTTTTTTTTTTACCCCAAACTCCTTCCAAAAATGCATTTTCTGGGGTATCCTGCAATGCTGGGGCATTTCTTTGAGAGAGAAACCCCTGGAAGGAGGGAATTCAGCCCCATTTGGGGCTGTGCTGGACAGCCCGTGGATTTTCCATCTCTCCTTTCTCCAGCAGAAATCATTCCGTAATAATTTAATGGGGAGGAAAAGGGGAAAGGGGGAAAGGGGAAAGGGGGAAAGGGGAAAGGGGGAAAGGGGGAAAAGGGAAAAGGGGGAAAAGGGGAAAAGGGGAAAGGGGAAAAGGGGGAAAGGGGAAAAGGGGAAAAGGGAAAAGGGGAAAGGAAAAGGAAAAGGAAAAGGAAAAGGAAAAGGAAAAGGAAAAGGAAAAGGAAAAGGAAAAGGAAAAGGAAAAGGAAAAGGAAAAGGAAAAGAGCGGAGCTGCATCATCCCTGGAGCTCTCACAGGGCCCGAAGTGTTTGGAAGTGGCGGGGAAGGGCGCAGGGAGCATCAGCTCCCGGAGAAGCTGCCCCAGGTCGGAGCAGGACTGGGCCCCCTCCCCGCCTCTCTCGCCCACAGAAATGCCAAAGCTGCTGGAGCGGAGGGAGGGGGAGGAGGGGAGCCACAAACCCGCAGAGGGGAGGAGCCGCTCCCGAGGTGCGGGTCTGAAGAGTGGGATTTGCCCGCGACAACACAATCAACACACAATTCCGATTTTGTTCCTTTTTCATGTCGATGGGGGAAAATCCTCCGCAGCTTCATTAACAAACCTGTCCCTAATCCTCCCCAAACCGCCTGAAAAAAAGATGATATTAACTGAAATCCAGCCGGCCTTGCAGAGCCTGGGAGTAAATGAACTTTTAATGCATGGAGAACATATTCATTATAATGTATAAAGAGGCAATTTTCATTTTGTTTGTGTTCTTAAGAGTGTGACAGCGTCTTGTTTGCCACTGCCCCTGGGTATAAGCCAGCATTGTGCGCCTTAATTAGATATTCCCGTGCTAGTGTGAGGGACATATGTCTATTCACGGGAACAAACATCAAGAGTCTGCCACGGCCTTTCATGTCCTGCTACGTCGGAATAAAGGCAGAGCAAGTGCAAGCTCTCCCAAGGACCTGTGGCCCCAAACAGCTTGAACACAAGGCGCGGCCATTCAGCGATTGGTTACAGTTTATTAACAGCCCATAAACTCCTCATCTGCTCCTGCGCTCTCCTTAGAGCTGTCACCTGCGGCGCGATCGCTCTGGGAGCGATTCCCCCGCTCCCTCCTCTGGTTCGGGCTCTGCGCTGCGAGAAGTGGCGCAAAAAAATGAAATAAATCCCGCAAAAGGTGCGGGTGCCTCGTGCTGGCAGCTCGGGGTTCCCAAATGGCAGCTCGAGGTTCCCAAATGGCAGCTCGGGGTTCCCAAATGGCAGCTCGGGGGTTCCCAAATGGCAGCTCGGGGGTTCCCAAATGGCAGCTCGGGGGTTCCCAAATGGCAGCTCGAGGTTCCCAAATCGCAGCTCGGGGTTCCCAAATGGCAGCTCGGAGCGTCACCCGGAGCTCAGGTGCGCTCGCCCCGCTCTGCTCAGCAAAGCCAAAGCCTGGTTTGGGTAAATTGAGGGGTGAGAAGTGCCCGTGGGTGAGGAGAGGCGGGTCAGGGGTTGGAGAGAGTCAGGGCTTGGGGAGAGCCCGGGGCAGCTGGGACAGTGCCCAGGAACGGGCTGGAATCGGGACTGGGACAGTGGGGATGTCCCTGCCACGGCACGGGTGGCACTGGGTTGGACACTGGGAATTGGGGACAGTGGGGATGTCCCTGCCGTGGCAGGGGTGGCACTGGTTGGACACTGGGACTGGGGACAGTGGGATGTCCTTGCCGTGGCAGGGGTGGCACTGGGATTTGGGACAGTGGGATGTCCCTGTCACCGCAGGGGTGACACTGGGTGGACACTGGGATTGGGACAGTGGGGATGTCCCTGTCACCGCAGGGGTGGCACTGGTTGGACACTGGGAATTGGGGACAGTGGGGATGTCCCTGCCACGGCACGGGTGGCACTGGGTTGGACACTGGGAACTGGGGACAGTGGGGATGTCCCTGTCACGGCACGGGTGGCACTGGGTTGGACACTGGGATTTGGGGACAGTGGGGATGTCCCTGTCACCGCAGGGGTGGCACTGGGTTGGACACTGGGACTGGGACAGTGGGATGTCCCTGCCGTGGCAGGGGTGGCACTGGGTGGGGTTAAGGTCCCTCCCAGCCCAACCCTCCAGGACTGTGTGACAATATTCCCTCAGGATGTCCCAGCCCCGGTTCATCAATCAGGGAAATGGAATTTGGGCTTTCCCATCCCGTGGGGAGCCCGGCGCACCCCGAGCTGCCTGGGGGTCTCTGTGCTGGGTCCCCCACCGAGCACTCCTGGCGGCTCGGGGTCCGTGCTCTTCCCAGGACAAGGCAGAAACTCTTTGCTGAGGTTTCAGGTTGTTTATTCCTTAGGAATTCTTCCTCTGGGTTACAGAGTTAAGGCACACTGCACTGCCCTTGGGGCAGGACTAATATTTTATACTAGATGTAAAGATAAATTACTATACATATACATATATATATAAATTTATAGTATATATATAAAAATTACTATGCATATATATACATTTATACTATATATATAAATTTATACTATATATAAAAATTACTATATATATATACATTTATAGTATATATAAATTACTATAGATATATATATAAATTTATACTATATATAAATTACTATACATATATATAAATTTTTACTACTGTCCAAGTTTAGGACAAAACTGGGGGAAAGCCTCCAAAGGAGCCCCCCAAAATAAACCCCCCTCACAATTCCTCCCCCCCCACTGGGCTCGGAGAGAATTTACTCGGGGGGAAAAGTGGAAAAAACTTGTTTATTAACAAACACAAGAAAAAACACTTCCCAGCAACAGGAAAGTACAATCCCAGATGACAAAAGAACTGTTTTCACCGAAGTGAGAGACGGTCGCTGCTGGGAAGGGCGAGAAGCTTCTTGGGCAGGCTCCGGAGGCAGTCTCTGATGCTCAGGTCCCGTCCGGAGCCGGTACAGATCTTGGAGCTGAAGGAGAGAAGGGGGAGGGGAAGGCAGCAGCAGCCAGGGCAGAGCCGGGGCAGAGCCGGGGCAGCAGCAGCAGCAGCGGGGCAGAAGCAATAGGGCAAAAGCAGCGGGGCAGAAGCAGCGGCCGGGGCAGCAGGGCAAGCCAAGCAGCCCAGCCCCGGGGCACCACCCCCCCGGGGGGGTGTGGGGAAGGCACCGGCGGCAGCTCCATGCAGACAGCGAGGTGTGGGGGCGGGAGAGGAGCAGACACAACACCAACCCAGGACATTCCACCCCTTATCCCACATCGTGAACGTTACACACGATTGGGATATACACCCACTCACTACAACGTAAAAGCTTTCATCCGACTTGCGCAAACCTTCATCACTTACACATTTCCTCTCATTTCACTTACTCAGACCTTCAACACTTACATATGTCTTTCTGTCTCATCCTACAATCAGTTCTCCCTGTGGTCCACACCGTGTTGTTCCATCTTCCTGCATTATCCACCACGTGCATCCTGGTCCTGGAGCAAAGACAATCCCACGAATGGGTTTGCCTGTACCCGAGGCAGGATTAACCCATACTGCCTTTCCTAACAGACCTCTGACATGGGCCACTGGGACTTTATCTCCATCCACTGTATTAAGGGAGTCAGACTGGGCAGGACCTGCTCGGTTGATGGAACCTCTGCTGTTAACTAACCAAGTAGCCTTTGCTAGATGTTGTTCCCAGTTCTTAAAAGACCCCCCACCCAATGCCTTCAAGGTGGTTTTCAGTAATCCATTGTACCTTTCCACTTTACCTGCAGCTGGTGCATGGTAAGAGATGTGGTACACCCACTCAATACCGTGTTCTCTAGCCCAGGTGTTAATGAGATTGTTCTTAAAATGAGTCCCATTGTCTGACTCAATTCTCTCAGGGGTGCCATGCCTCCACAGGACCTGCTTTTCCAGGCCCAGGATGGTGTTGCGGGCTGTAGCATGAGACACTGGGTACGTCTCTAACCATCCAGTTGTGGCTTCCACCATGGTCAGGACATAGCGCTTGCCCTGGCGGGTCTGAGGCAGTGTGATGTAATCAATCTGCCAGGCCTCTCCATACTTATACTTGGACCACCGCCCCCCATACCAGAGGGGCTTCACCCACTTGGCCTGCTTGATGGCAGCGCACGTCTCACAGTCGTGGATAACCTGGGAGATGCTGTCCATGGTTAGATCCACCCCTCGGTCTCGTGCCCACTTGTAGGTGGCATCTCTGCCCTGATGACCCGAGGCATCATGGGCCCATCGAGCTAGGAACAATTCTCCCTTGTGTTCCCAATCTAAGTCTATCTTCGACACCCCTATCCTTGCAGCTTGATCTACTTGCTGATTATGTTGCTGCTCCTCATTGGCTCTCTTTCTGGGGACATGGGCATCTACATGGCAAACTTTTAAAAGGTAGTTTCTCTAATCGAGTAGCGATGTCTTTCCACTCTTCAGCAGCCCAAATTGGTTTTCCTCTGCGCTGCCAGTTCGCCCCTTTCCATTTCTTCAACCATCCCCACAGAGCATTGGCTACCACCCAGGAATCAGTGTATAAATAGAGTTTTGGCCATTTCTCTCTCTCTGCGATGTTAAGGGCCAGTTGGACAGCTTTGAGTTTGGAGAATTGACTGGATCCACCCTCTCCTTCAGTGGCCTCTGCAACCCGTCGTGTGGGGCTCCATACAGCTGCTTTCCATCTCCGGTTCATCCCCACGACGCGACAGGAACCGTCAGTGAATAGAGCATAACGTGTTTCCTCTGCCGGTAGCTGGTTGTATGGTGGAGCTTCTTCAGCCCATGTCACTGGTTCTTGTTCTTCATCTGCGACAGCAAAACTTTCACCTTTGGGCCAGTTTGTAATTATTTCCAGAATCCCAGGACGATTTAGTTTCCCGATTCTGGCACGCTGAGTGATGAGGGCAATCCACTTGCTCCACGTGGCACTGGTGGCATGGTGGGTTGAGGGAACCTTTCCGCTGAACATCCACCCCAGCACCGGTAGTCGGGGTGCCAGGAGAAGCTGTGCTTCCGTACCAATAACTTCTGAGGCGGCTTGGACTCCCTCATAGGCGGCCAAAATTTCCTTCTCCGTTGGGGTGTAATTGCCTTCAGACCCTCTGTAACTTCTGCTCCAAAATCCTAGGGGTCGGCCTCGGGTCTCACCAGGCACCTTCTGCCACAGGCTCCAGGACAGACCGTGGTTCCCGGCTGCAGAGTAGAGCACATTCTTTACCTCTGGTCCCGTCCTGACTGGGCCAAGGGCCACTGCATGAGCGATCTCCTGCTTGATCTGGGCAAAAGCTTGCTGCTGCTCAGGGCCCCAGTGGAAATCGTTCTTCTTGCGAGTGACCTGGTAAAGAGGGCTTACAATTTGGCTGTACTCAGGGATGTGCATTCTCCAAAAGCCTATGGCACCTAGGAAAGCTTGGGTCTCTTTCTTGTTGGTAGGTGGGGACATAGCTGTAATTTTGTTAATGACATCAGTAGGAATCTGACGCCGTCCATCTTGCCACTTCACTCCCAGGAACTGGATCTCACGAGCAGGTCCCTTAACCTTACTCTTCTTGATGGCGAAGCCGGCTTCCAGGAGAATTTGGATAATTTTCTCTCCTTTCTCAAACACTTCTGCTGCTGTGTTCCCCCATACGATGATGTCATCAATATATTGTAGATGTTCCGGAGCCTCACCCTTTTCCAGTGCAGCCTGGATCAGTCCATGACAGATGGTGGGACTGTGTTTCCACCCCTGGGGCAGTCGGTTCCAGGTGTACTGCACGCCCCTCCAGGTGAAAGCAAACTGAGGTCTGCACTCTGCTGCCAAAGGAATGGAGAAAAACGCATTGGCAATGTCAATGGTGGCATACCACCTTGCTGCCTTGGACTCCAGCTCGTACTGCAGCTCCAGCATGTCCGGCACGGCAGCGCTCAGCGGTGGAGTCACTTCATTCAAGGCACGATAGTCCACAGTTAGTCTCCATTCTCCATTAGATTTTCGCACAGGCCAGATGGGGCTGTTGAAGGGTGAGTGGGCTTTGCTGACCACCCCAGCTCACGGATCATCTTGTGAATGGGGATCACAGCATCTCAAGTCGTCCTATATTGCCGGCGATGTACTATTGAAGTGGCAATTGGCACTCGTTGCTCTTCTCCTTTCAGAAGTCCTACTGTAATGGCATTCTTAGACAGTCCAGGCAAGGTGTTCAATTGCCGGATGTGTTCTGCCATCACAGCTGCTATCCCAAATGCCCACTTAAGGCCTTTTGGATCCTTAAAATACCCACTCCGAAGGTAATCTATGCCCAAAATACATGGGGCCTCTGGACCAGTCACAATAAGATGTTTCTTCCATTCCCTTCCAGTTAAACTCACTTCAGCTTCCACCAGGGTGAAGTCCTGCGAGCCACCTGTTACACCAGCGATGGAAACGGATTCTTCCCCCACATATCTTGATGGAATTATCGTACATTGGGCACCTGTGTCCACTAAAGCTCGGTACTTCTGTGGTTTCCATGTGCCAGGCCACCGAATCCACACAGTCCAAAAGACACGATTCTCCCTCGCCTCACCCTGGCTAAAGGCAGGGCCCCTCTAAGCCTGTTTATCTTTCTTCCCTGGGGCATGCATCTTAGAAGTTCTTTCGAGAGGGTCAGACATGTCATTATCACTATCATATTTGGCACTTTGGGTACGGGCAACAGGAGCGGCTCTCCTTCGGATGGAACTTCCGCTTTCAATCTTGCCTTCCTTCAAATACCTCACCCGTCGTGCCAGAGCAGCCGTAGGCTTTCCATCCCATCTCCTCATGTTCTCTCCAGAATCCTGCAAGAAAAACCATAGCTCGGCCCGGGGAGTGTACCTCCTCTCCCCATCGGGAGAACGTCTACGTTGGTTGCCAGGACGTCTAATTTGCACAGCTGAAATTTGGAGGAGGTCCTCCTTAATTTCCTCCCTGAGCCTCTTATGATTTTCCTCTATCTTGTCCTCTAAGTTCTGCAAGCGTGTTTCCACGGCGGCGATTCTGGCATGGGTTGGGCCATGCACAGCATCCGTGTATGCCCGGAGCTTCTTTGCCATGTCCAGCACCGTTTCATAGACCTCTTCCCGCTTCATTATTGCCAGAGCAGACGCATATTCAGATGGCCCAAGTCGCACCAGCTTCCTCCACATTACAGGTGTGCATGGTACCAGGTCTGGGTTCCTAGTTGTTATATCATCTGAAAAAATAATCTCCGCCACTGCCATCTCCCTCAAATGTTGGATCCCTTGCTCTATGGTTTTCCACTTGGTCTGCTGCATATACAGGTCATCGGCACACAGATATCTTTGTGCTACGCTGTCTAAAACACGTGCCCAGAGGCTTTGAGGGTTAGCCTCCCTCATCATACCTTGATCGATGACCGGATCATGAGACAGGGATCCCAGGTGTATCACCTCAGTGCCATCTAGGATGGTAGCCTCGCCTGCTGCATCCCAAAGCCGGACCAGCCAACTAATTATGGATTCATCAGGCTGTCTTGTATAATCCTTCCTTAAACCACGAAGATCTTTTAAGGACAGGGACTCATTATTAGTTTCTGATCTCACACCAGTGGTTTTAACTCTTGATTTAATATCAGGAGGTGTTGAAGGTCCTTCTCCTGCATCCTCATCATCATCCTCCACTGGCCGATCAGTCTTCTTGGTGCACTTCCCACTCCTTGTACTGGTAGCCACAGCCATTGGTTGAAGCTTGCTTTCTAATTTCGTCCCTGTCCTCGATCCTGGGGTGCTAACTACAGCCTGAGTAGCTGGCATAGTAGCTGTGTTATCTCCCTGTTCCCTTTCCTTTGTTTGTTGTTCTCCACTATCTAACAGGGTACGATAAGCATACGCCAGAGCCCAGCTCACTGCAGTAATCTTTTTTTCCCTGGAGCTATTGTGGCATTTCTCTTTCACATATTTTACCACCTCAGCCGGGTTCTGAATTTGCTCATGTGAAAAATCCCAAACCATAGGATCAGAAAATTCCTTTAACATCTGGCCCAGGTCCTGCCATTTTCCACACCACTCAGGACTCCTCACACTTTGTCCTGCTGCTAAATCAGGAGTCGCACCAGCACCTCTAGAAATCTCAGCCCTGATTTTATATAAACTGTAAACTGTGTAGAGGAAGCTTACAAAATTAAACATCAGAAAGATGATCTCTTTAATACTAAAGGAGAACTGCACATATCCTAATAACGAGGTAAAAAATTCAGAGGAGACAAAGGGAAGCAAAGGCTGAAAAGCCTCCTCCCCTGCTTCTCCTCTAATAAACTGGATACATATCCATAACCAGGATCCAGAAGATATCCCCGGAACCGATTCCAGCATTTTCATAAACCTCTTACAAGCCATTGCAACCAAGCCCAGTCCAATCAATATTTTGGTCATTATCCCTCTAGTATAAAAACTACAAATAAGGGACAGTACTGGAGCTATTTCTGGGCAGGAAAATAACCCCAGAGACCAAAGAGGCATTAAAACCTCAAAAAACCCCAGTATCCAGAACCACATACTGCAATCCATTACAAACAGCATTATATACAGTTACACAGTTTTTTCCACTTTCTTCGCTTCCCCGTACGGGCCACCAAATTAATTGTCCAAGTTTAGGACAAAACTGGGGAAAGCCTCCAAAGGAGCCCCCAAAATAAACCCCCCTCACAATTCCTCCCCCCCACTGGGCTCGGAGAGAATTTACTCGGGGGGGAAAAGTGGAAAAAACTTGTTTATTAACAAACACAAGAAAAAAAACACTTCCCAGCAACAGGAAAGTACAATCCCAGATGACAAAAGAACTGTTTTCACCGAAGTGAGAGACGGTCGCTGCTGGGAAGGGCGAGAAGCTTCTTGGGCAGGCTCCGGAGGCAGTCTCTGATGCTCAGGTCCCGTCCGGAGCCGGTACAGATCTTGGAGCTGAAGGAGAGAAGGGGAAGGCAGCAGCAGCCAGGGCAGAGCCAGGGCAGCAGCAGCAGCATCGGGGCAGAAGCAATAGGGCAAAAGCAGCGGGGCAGAAGCAGCGGCCGGGGTAGCAGCAAGCAGCAGCAGCAGCAGCAGCCAGGGCAGCAGGGCAAGCCAAGCAAGCACAGCCCCGGGGCACCACCCCCCCGGGGGGGAAAGGGCACCGGCGGCAGCTCCATGCAGACAGAGAGGTGTGGGGGCGGGAGAGGAGCAGACACAACACCAACCCAGGACAACTACATATAAATTACTCTACATACATATAAAAATTTATATTATATATATAAATTATTCTACATATATATAAATTTACACTATATATATAAATTACTATACACATATATATAAATTTATACAATATATAAATTACTATACACATATATATTTCTACTAAATATATATATATAGAAATTACTATACACATATATATAAATTTATTTTATATTTATACATATATATATATATATACTTATGTACCTAATGTTTACAATTACTTTACACTGTCCAGTTTTCTCTCACACCAATCCAAAAGTGCCATCCTGGCCCAGAAAATGGATAGAAGAAGAAGAAAGAAGAAAGAAGAAAGAAGAAAGAAGAAAGAAGAAAGAAGAAAGAAGAAGAAGAAGAAAAAGAAGAAGAAGAAGAAGAAAAGACACACCACGCCCAAAATCCTCCATCTTAGCTCCAAACCCCCTAATACAAACATTTCTAAAAATTCACTTTTCTACCTCCTGACAATCTAATTTATACTCGATTTATTTTTTGTGACTTGTAATTCTTCCTGCACTGACGGTAATTTTTCCCAGGGGCTTAAATCCAGCCCATCCCATGGTCACCTCTGTCCCCATGGACACCTCTGTCCATCCCATGGGCACCTCTGTCCGTCCCATAGACACCTCTGTCCGTCCCATGGTCACCTCTGTCCCCATGGCCACCTCTGTCCCCATGGTCACCTCTGTCCATCCCAAGGTCACCTCTGTCCCCATGGACACCTCTGTCCGTCCCATGGTCACCTCTGTCCCCATGGACACCTCTGTCCATCCCAAGGTCACCTCTGTCCCCATGGTCACCTCTGTCCCCATAGACACCTCTGTCCCCATGGACACCTCTGTCCATCCCAAGGTCACCTCTGTCCCCATGGCCACCTCTGTCCATCCCAGGGACACTTCTGTCCCCATGGCCACCTCTGTCCATCCCATGGTCACCTCTGTCCCCATAGACACCTCTGTCCCCATGGACACCTCTGTCCATCCCATGGTCACCTCTGTCCATCCCATGGTCACCTCTGTCCCCATGGACACCTCTGTCCATCCCATGGTCACCTCTGTCCCCATGGACACCTCTGTCCCCATGGTCACCTCTGTCCCCATGGTCACCTCTGTCCATCCCATGGTCACGTCTGTCCCCATTGTCCCCCCTGTCCCCACGGCCACCCCTGTCCTGGATCACCACACTGGATTAAACTTTCCAAGGTGAACACTCAGCTGATTTTTTGGCAGGACTTTCATTTTTATTGTTAAAACGATATTTCATTTTTAATGATGGCAATGTTTAAATGGAATAAAATGTTCATTGCTTGGAAACCTTTTGTGCAGCACAGATTTACGTGGGAGTGCAGGGAGCCCAAATCCAGAGCAGAATCCTTCCCAAGGGTGGATTCCAGTTCCAATTCCACAGAAACCTTGGAAAAGATGAGCCCCGCACCTGGAGGGGGGACGGGAGGCTTTTGTCACCAGAACTTCTCTCCTGGTGTCCCCACTTTGGCACTGAGCCCACCCAGTGCCACCCTGCCATGGGGACACCTCCCACTGTCCCAATGTCCAGCTGGAACTGAACATTCCAGGGATCCAGGGGCAGCCACAGCTGCTCTGGGAATCCATCCCAGCCCCTCCCAGGGAACAATTCCTAATTCCCAATATCCCATCAAACCCTACTCTGCAGCCATTCCCTGTGTCCTGTCCCTGTGTCCTTGTCCCCAGCCCCTCCCCAGCTCTGCTGGAGCCCCCCAGGTCCTGGCAGGTCATACTCGGGTCACCCGGAGCCTGCTCCGAGCTCCGGGCAGTGCAGGTTCCCGGTTCAATGTCACGTTGGTGGTTTTAGCTCCGTTTCAGCCTGACCCAGGAGGGCAGAGCAGGATCAGCGCGGACAAACCCGGGCGAGGCTGGCGGGTCTCACCGCGGGAATCCCAGACCCTGCGGAGCCCAGCCCGCGCTCTGCCCTGTTCCTCCTGACAAAGGACGGGCCAGGCCGAGCTTTAATCCGGGCCCGCCCTTGGCCGAGCGGGGACTGGGCCGGACTCAGCGCCGGGAGCTGCTCTGTATGCGCGGCCAGCGCTCCGGGCCATTGTTCGCCCGGCACGGCGACCATCTGGAACGGCGGGCGGGAGAGAGCGGGCACGGCACAGCCCGGACAGCGACAGCGACAGCGACAGCGACAGCGACAGCGACAGCGAGGGGACAGGGACACAGAGGGGACAGGGAGGAGACAGGGACAGGGACAGGGACACCGACAGAGAGGGGACAGGGACACAGAGGGGACAGCGACACAGAGGGACAGGGACAGGGACAGGGACAGGGACAGGGACAGGGACAGGGACAGGGACAGGGACAGGGACAGGGACAGGGAGAGCGACAGCGACAGCGACAGCGAGGGACAGGGACAGGGACAGGGACACAGAGGAGACAGGGACAGGGACAGCGACATAGGGGGACAGCGACAGGAGACAGGGACACAGAGGGGACAGGGATGGGACAGCGATAGGAATGTTTTGGGATGATTGTAACACCCACAGTGATTGGTACCCCGGTTTTGGGGTGACTGTGACATCCACAGTGATTGGTACCCCGGTTTTGGGGTGATTGTAACACCCACAGTGATTGGTACCCCGGTTTTGGGGTGGTTTTATCCACCTGCAATTATTGGTACCCGGGTTTTGGGGTGGCTGTAACCCCTACAGTGATTGGTACCCGGGTTTTGGGGTGGCTGTAACCCCTGCAGTGATTGGCACCCCGGTTTTGGGGTGGCTGGGAAGGGCAGCACAGGGAGGGAAGGGGTCAAACGGAGCTGCAGGGGTGTCACGGGGCATCCCCAGTCATTCCCAGCGCTCGCTGTTTGCTCCCCTGCTCTGCCCAATCCTCCCCCCAGACAGGAGCCCCCGGGAATCGCTCCCCCGATGTTTTCCAGGGATATCCTGCGCTGCCGGCATTGCTGCCCCAGGGATTCGCACAGCCAGGAGACCATGGCTGGGATGGGTGCGGGGGATTTGGGTTATTCCAGCAAAACCTGAACAGCTGAGGGAGTTAAATCCCATTTCTCGGAGCGCCTGGAGCGCTTGAGGCTCCTCGTGCTGCCTTGTCTCCCACAAAACCCGCAGAGCTGCCACCACATCCGTCAGATCCCGCACAGGGAATCCCCAAATCCCAAATCCCAAATCCCCGGGGCTGGAAAAGCAGTGCCAGCTGTGCCCTGTCCCCACCGTGTCACCCTGAGTGCCACCTCCAGGTGCCACCCGCAGGGATGGGGACCCCAAACCTCCCTGGGCAGTTCCAACCCCTGAGCTCCCTTTCCATGGGGAAATTCCTGCTGCTGTCACCCTGAGCCTCCTTTTCTCCAGGCTGAGCCCCTTCCCAGCTCCCTCAGGAATTCTCCAGCCCCTTCCCAGCTCCCTCAGGAATTCTCCAAACCCTTCCCAGCTCCCTCAGGAATTCTCCAAACCCTTTCCCAGCTCCCTCAGGAATTCTCCAGCCCCTTCCCAGCTCCCTCAGGAATTCTCCAGCCCCTTCCCATTTCCCTCAGCCCCTCCTGCTGCTCCAGCCCCTTCCCCAGCTCTGTCCCTGCCCTGGACACCTCCAGCCCCTCCAGTCTCTCCTGCAGGAGCCAGGACTGGCCCCAAAACTCTTTTCCTTGCTCTCCCCGTGTGACCTCTGGGCTGTGCCACCCGTGCAGGGCATTTTCCGACCCTGCTGACCAAACTCAAGGGACGAAGACGTTCCCACCCCAATTTAGGAGTGACCAGGCAGCAGCTCAGCAGCTTCTCTGTGCCCTGCTGGGTCGGTGGGGCAGGCTGGGATTTTCCAGCTCTCCCGGGGCGCTGGGATCTGTCTGTGACCCTCCTCAGGTCCCCCTGGCAGTGCCAGCCCTGCAGCTTTTGGCACCTCAGCTCTGCTCCTCGCTCCCAGGGCCGGATCCATCCCCCTCCCCATCACCTTTTTGGCCTCTGGGATGGCTCCGACTCCTTTCTGCGCTCACACAGAGCGGCTTCGCTTCCTGCCAGCGGCCGTGCCAGCAGCCGCAGCCCAGGTGAAGGCGAACAGAAGCCGCTCTGTGCTCGCCCGGCTCTCGCAGGTGCTCGAGGAACTTGGCGGCGCGGCTCTCGCCCCCCTCTCCCCGCCGCATCCATTACCTTTTGGACGCCTCTAATTAATCATTCATCCCTTTCTGGCCCGGGAGAATGGGAGCTTGGCCCGGGCCCGGCTGCTCCCCCCGGTTTGTTCCCTTTCAGCCGCGCTCTTCCTGCCCCTCAATGGGCGAGGAGCGAAACCGGATGGTTGGACGGAGCGCTGGGAAATGACTTCAGAGCCACTTTTGTTCCTCGCCCGGTTCCTCTGCCCGCTCTTGGCCGTGTGTCGCTATGAAAGGAGCGCCGGGAGCGCTCCCATCTTTTTTTTTTTTTTTTTTTTTTTTTTTTTTTGGGCAGGGCTGGCAGCTTTGTGCTCCAAACCAGGCACGGGCTCCCGGCAAATTGTCACCGCTGGGAGCCCCACGGAGAGTTTGGCTTTGGCCGCTGACTCCAGAAAGGCCGCGAGGGGATTCCTGGCTCGCGTGAGGAGCGAGGCCAAAGCTTTCCAAGGGGTTTTCTGCGCCGGGGTTTGGGGGTTTCACGGCTCGCTGGCACGGCTCGGCTGCTGAAAGGTTTAGAAATGATTTTGCACTGATTTTCTGCCGTGTAGCATAGCTAAAGTGAGCATTTGATTGCTCCTTTCGAGGTGCTCCACAAAGAAAAACTCTCCAGCTTCTATGTCCTCGTTAATTTTCACGGAGTTAAAACCTGGGCAACTGAATTTTGGGGCGTTTTGGGGTAACAGAGTCCAGCCAGCTGCTCCAAGGGGAGATATTTGCCCTCCAGTTATTCTGTATTTTCTACTGAAGCTCCTGGTGTCTGCAGCAAAACACAAACATTCACAGAATTATTTGCAAGCGGCATTTCAGTTTTCGAGCGGCTGCACTGACCAGAAACAATCATTCCTAATTCCTGAGCTGGAATTAGGAGTGACTCAACCCACTCTGCCTGAGTGTGGAGAATGAGTTTTTGATATGAAAAGGGGGGAATACCACACACAGCTCCCCCAAAAACCCCGCAGGGGTCAGCTCAGGGCTGAGTCCCGCACAGCAGATTTGGGCCAGACTTTGGCTGGCCCTGCTCAGGTGCAGCAGCTCGGGGGGACCCCGAGTCCCTTCAGCAGAGCTGGGGGTCCCCCCCGAGCAGAGGCACCCCTCGGGCTGTCCTGATTTAGGGCAAAATTCGGCAAATTTTCCTCTTAGCAAACTGATTTAAGCGATCCCTCCTCCTCCAGCTGGTTCGGGAAAATATTTCTTGGGAGAGAAGTGGAATAAGTTTATTAAACAGGCAGAAGCACCCCCAGCTCAAAAATGAACAATACTGAGCCACAAAACCTCTCGGTTTGAGCATCACAAAGGACACAGAACCCGGGATCAGGTTTGAGGAGCCCCCAGAGAGGCGCGGCAGGAGCTGAGCGTCCTTGTCCCCTCTCCCCACACTCCAATTTCCCGTTTTTTCCCCATTTTCCGCCCTCCTGGCTGGCGTGGCGGCCCCGCAGCCTCCTTCCCTGGCTCTGCAGAAGTGCCGGGACACAAAGGCTGAGCCCGCCGTGCCAAGGCTGCGCCGTGCCAGGGGCTCTGCCTGCCCCGCTCCTTTCCAAGGCTCTGCTGCCTTCCTTTCTCCCTTTGTGTCCCTTCCTTGGGGAATAAAGAGAAAGGGAAGGGATGGTGGCCACCATGACTGAACTCTTGAAACAATGACTGAAACCTTTCGGGGTTTAATTTATTTTTGTTCTCTCTCTCCAGGGAGGAAAAACACGCTCCCAAGAGGGAAAGAAGCCCAAAAAAACAATCCAACCCCTGCAGGGCAGCAGGAGTTGGACTTGAGTGATTTTGTGGGTCCTTTCCAGCTCAGGATTTTCTGTGATTCTATGAAGTCTAAGCAGTCATTTCCAGCTTTGAGCCTGGTGCATTTTACTGAGCAGGAGACTCGCAGAATCCTCAAAGTTGAAGAGACTTTTAAAACCATCAAGGCCAACTGTCAGCCCAGCACTTCCACTGGGAAATGCCGTGAACTTTATGTCTGTAATTCCCTTGGGGAAGGAAAAATGATGTGTGAGTGCCCAGAGCTCTCACACAGCAGGAGAGCCCTCGGGGTGCTGGTGCTGGAGAAGAGGTTGTGAAACAGAGAAACAGGAAAAGAGGATCAGGAAAAACCTCAAATCTTCTTCTTCCTCCTGGCTGCACTTTGGACAAGAAGGACAAAGATCCCATCTCCCCACGGGTCTTGGAGCAGGAACTCCCACGGGAAGACAAAGTCCTCCCTCACCCCAATCCCTTTTTCCCTGCCCGAGGGAGGTTTGTCCGTGAGATGGACACTGTTCACACGAAGATTTTGTTCCCGGGATGGTGGAAGGGGTTGGAGCTGGTTGGGATTTAAGGTCCCTCCCAGCCCAACCCATCCGTGATTCAATGGAAAGTTCATCCTTGGGAGCCTCAGTCCCGGCGTTTCCCCTCATGCTCTCACTCACCCGCACTCGGTTTTCCCTCTGTGCTAAATTTCTCCAGAGGTTTTGGAGGTTTTTCCAGTTTCCAAAACAAGGTCTGCACCCTGGAAGCTCAAACCCCTGGGGTGTGAGGTTTGCTCTGCCTCTGCCTCCTCACAGTGGGAGGAATTTCTCTTTTTTCCCCGTGGCTCTGGGCATTTCAACCCTCAGGAAAACGGCAGAAAGTGCTTCCAGTGTAATCCTCTGCCAGAGCACGGGGGTTCGGGAGAGGGGAAGGGCTGCAGAACCTCGCTGGGATTTCCTCACGGGGTGATTTGGGATTCAGGCACAGCTCTGCCCTCAGCCCACGGGGAGCACTTTGCTCCTCAGACGGGTTTTGTGTCCTGAGCCCAGGCCATGGAACGATGTCCCTGCGGTTTGAACACCCAGGGGAGTCCTGCAGCCCGCACATCCTGCATTCCCTCTGGAAATGCCTCCAGGGGCCCTGAGCTCTCCCTGAGCTCCTCCTGCCCAGCTGAGCCCCCCCAGCTCTCCCAGGCTGCTCCCGAGCTCTCCAGCCCTGCAGCACCCACAGATCCTCTGCCCCCACTCCGTGCCCTTCTTCCCATGAGATGCAGCACTGAGTTTTCAGTGCTCATTTCAGTTTCCTGAGCTGCATTTTCAAGCCCCTTTGTCACACTTTGTCACTTGTCTGTGTCACTCTTGCACTTCTTCTCTTTCCCACTTCTCATGGCTTGAGTTTGACCTGGAGCTGCTTTAACACGAGCCAGCCCTGGCAAAGTTTTAGTGCTGAGAGAGCCCAAAACCTGGGATGTGTTTTTAGTCCCGTGCAAACACCTACTGGAAATCAGTTTTACCTCAGTTTGTCCCTTTGTCCTGTCCCTGTCCCGTGCTCATGAGGAAAACTCCTTAAAATTCCTGCAGCTCCAGGTGAGTGCAGCTGTGTGACCCAGCCCCAGGGATTCTGTGCTGTGGAAATGATCCCTCAGCCAGAGCTGCTGCTGCCTCCAGAGCGGCTTTGGTGCGGAGGCAGCAACGTGGGAACAGCCCCTGGCCGAGGGTTTTCCCTGCCAGGGCTGAGGGAGCTCCTTGGGATGGAGGAGCTGGAATTGCAGAATGTCCTGAGCTGGGAACGACCCGCAGGGATCAGCCAGTCCCAGACCCCAAAATCCCAGCCTGGGCATCCCTGGAGCTCCTGGAGCTGTGGCAGCCTCGGGGCTGTGCCCATCCCTGGGGAGCCTGGGCAGTGCCAGCACCTCTGGGGGAAGAACCTTGCCCTAAAATCCATCCCAAATCCCTCCTGGCTCTGCTCCAGCCTCTCCCTGTGCCAGAGCAGAGATCAGAGCTGTCCCTGCGCTGCCCCTCAGGCTCCTCTGCTCTGGCCATTCCAGGTGTCCCAATTCACTCCTTTTATCAATCTGAAAGCTCCAATATTGAATAATTCGATAATCAATGCCAGCTTTAGCTGCTGAAGGTGCCCTGCCTCGCTCGGAGGGGATGTCCCGTCACCAGCCTTGGCACCGGGCAGGGACAGCGCGGGGACAGCCCGGCCAAAACCTGCCGGGGGACAGCAGCAGGACGGGCAGGGCGCTGCTCTGCATTTGAATCCGCGGGGACAAACGCGCACAGTCCCGGAGGGCTGGCGAGGAACGCTCGTCCTGCTGGAACAGCCTGGAGACCAAAGAATGGCGGCTGCTGGCGAGGAAAAAGCAGCAGTGACTTTGTCCCGGCGCTGAATGGAGCCCGAGCCGGCCCAGATGGTTTTTGTGCGACTTGGGTGGTGCAGGATGCGGGATGCAGGCGGGGCAGCCCCAGCAGCTCCCGGGAAAAGCTGTGCCAGGAATTCAGGAGGGCTGGCACCGGCGGGACGGGCAGGACACGGGCGGGGGGTGGCACAGGGGGGTGACGGGCTGGGAGAGCCTGGTGACCCCCGGGACACGGGCTGGGGGAGCCTGGTGACCCCCGGGACACGGGCGGGGGGTGGCACACGGGGACACGGGCTGGGAGAGCCTGGTGAGCCCCGGGACACGGGCTGGGAGGGCCTGGTGCCCTTTGGGGACACGGGCTGGGGGTGGCACACGGGGACACGGGCTGGGAGAGCCTGGTGAGCTCGGGGACACGGGCGGGGGGTGGCACAGGGGGGTGACGGGCTGGGAGAGCCTGGTGCCCTTGGGGACACGGGCTGGGAGGGCCTAGTGAGCTCGGGGACACGGGCCGGGGGTGGCACACGGGGACACGGGCTGGAGAGCCTGGTGAGCCCCGGGACACGGGCGGGGGGTGGCACAGGGGGACACGGGCTGGAGAGCCTGGTGCCCTTGGGGACACGGGCTGGGGGTGGCACACGGGGACACGGGCTGGGAGGGCATGGTGCCCTTGGGGACACGGGCTGGGAGGGCCTGGTGACCCCCGGGACACGGGCTGGAGAGCCTGGTGACCCCCGGGACACGGGCTCGGAATCCCAAATTCCAATTCCAAACCCAAAACGCTCCTCAGAGCCCGGCCCGGGGCCGCCGCTCTCTGCTCCTGCCCAGGTCCCTCCCCGGGGGATTGACGGGGAAAACGCAGAATTTGGTTACGTTATAATTTGAATTTGGCTATGTTATAATTTGAATTTGGTTACGTTATTGAGTGTGGTTACGTTATAATTTGAGTTTGGTTACATTCTAATTTGAATTTGGTTAAATTGTAATTTGAATTTGGTTAATAACAACCACAACAACCAGAGAAATCGTGGCGTGTTTTGTCCGCGGGGGTTTCCGAGTCCTTTCAAAGCTGGCACCGTTTTGTTTCTGGTTTTTTTTAGGTTTTTTTCCACACAAGGATTTCAAGGAGACACCCAGAACTGGGAATGTCACCAGCCCCCTGCTACAACCAAGAACAAATCCAAAGCAGCTGCTGGGCAGCCTGGGAGAACTTCAAAACTTCAACCGGTCTTTAAATACAGACCAGCATTGATAATTAATTAATTTTTAATTGATTTATTTCATTTATCTGCTACACTTCGCTGGCCAGCGGCTTCGGAGCCAATTTTTCTGGCCAAATCTCAGTTTTCTCTGCGTGTGCCACCCAACCCGAGCTCTAATCAAAGAGGAAGAGCATTGATTAAAGCATTGATTAAAGCATTAATTAAAGCATTAATTAAAGCATTAATGGCTTGGAAACCACCAGCACAAAAATCCTTTTTGCTCTCAGGAGTCTCCAGAGTGCAGCAGGACAGGGGCAACTTCTAAAATAAAGTGATTTTTGTCCAGGCCAGTGTGAGGCCAGGTAGGTGCAGCAGTTAATTAATTAATTAAAACGTCTCCCAGCAGCCGCAGAACCGCTCAGAAAAAGGTTGAAAAATAAAAATAAAAATAAAAATAAAAATAATAAAAATAAAAATAAAAATAAAAATAAAAATAAAAATAAAAATAAAAATAAAAATAAAAATAAAAATAAAAATAAAAATATAAAAATAAAAATAAAAATAAATAAACCACCCATGCAGTGTTTTAGGGATTCTGGTTTGGTGGTGAGTGTTGGGAATTAGAGCTTTGGGAGCAGCACCTAAATAAAAAAAAAAAAAAAAAAAAAAAAAGGAAAAGGAAAAAAAGGAAAAGGAAAAAAGGGTCACAGTGGTTTTGTCCTTTCCTGATAAATCCCAAAGATTCTGCTCTGATCAATCCACACCTGGAACATCCTGAATAGAAATTATCAGTATTATTTTATTCATTATATTATTTTATTAATTTTATTATTTTATTCATTTTATTATTTTACTCATTTTATTATTTTATTCATTTTATTATTTTACTCATTATTTTACTCATCTTATTATTTTACTCATGTTATTATTTTACCCATTTTAATTATTTTACTCATTTTATTATTTGTTTTCCTCAGTATTATTTTCCCAGTGCATCTTTCACAGTTTTAATTTTCCACATGAACCCGGCCCAGGCAAACCATCCATGAGAACTTCCAGGATTTTGGGCTGAGCGCAGGAAATTCAGGAAATTTTATGGAATTTAAAAATCCTGGAATGGTTTGGGGTGGGAGGAACCTTAAAGTTCGTCTTATTCCATTTATTTCAGCTTTTTGCAGATATCAGGTTTTTGTTTTTTGGGGTTTTTTGAGTGGCAAATATGTCATGGTTGGGATTTTTTTTGGTTTTTATTTTTTTTCTGAGTGGCAAATATGTCCGAATTGGTTTTTTTTTGAGTGGCAAGTATATCAGACTTGGATTTTTTTTTGGTCTTTTTTTTTTTTTAAGTGGAAAATATGTCAGAATTTTTTTTTTTTTTTTTTTTTTTTTTTTTTTTTTGTGGGGGGGGGTTGAGTGGCAAATATGTCAGAATTGGGGGTTTTTTGGGGTTTTTTTTGAGTGGCAAATGTATCAGAATTGGATTTTTTTTGGTTTTTTTTTAGTGGAAAATATGTCAGATTTTTTTTTTTTTGAGTGGAAAATATATCAGAATTGGGGTTTGGTTTTTTTTTTTTTTCTTTGAGTGGCAAATATATCAGAATTGGATTTTTTTTCTGTTTTTTTTTTAAGTGGAAAATATGTCAGAATTTTTTTTTTTTGGGGGGGGGAATTGAGTGGCAAATATATCAGAATTGGATTTTTATTTTGGTCTTTTTTTTTTTTAAGTGGAAAATAAGTCAGAATTTTTTAATTTTTTTTTTTTTTTTTTTTTTTTTTTTTTTTTTTTTTTTGTGTGTGGGGGCGGGGCGGTTGAATGGCAAATATATCAGAATTGGATTTTTTTTTTTTTTTTTTTTTTGAGTGGCAAACCATCCCCACTCTCCAACCAGCAAAGCGCGCGGCTCGAATGGCTCCTGGCCTTTGGGGGGGTCAGGCCCGAATTGAATTTGGAATTTCAGCGCTGACAATGCGGAAAATGCGGCCGGGGCTGAGCGAGCGGAGGAACAGGACGGAGGGAGGAAGAATGGCCGCAATCAGCTCCCCGTGAATCGCAGCTCCGGGCCCCGGCAATTACCGGCCGCGGGATTAATGGGGAGCCTGAATGCCAAGCTGGATGTGTTAGGGCAGAATATGTTCCTATAGAAAACAACAAAGAGCGTTTCTCACTATTAAGTGAGATTAAACCTAATGGCCTGATTTAATCACAAAGGCAGAATTAAATTCAGATGGCGACTTCAAAGTGGACACATGCACAGAGCCCATGCATGGATTTACATATAGCTGGCATAGCTCGGCTCCCAGCACAATGGGGAAAACTTTTCTTTGGCCACTTAAACAATTTTCTATTCTTGGCTTTTTTGTCAGCACTCACTGTATTTAGCCCGAAATTGCTGTTGGTTAATAAGATGGAGCTAAGAGTTATATTTATTCATGGGAGCTGTACTTTTTAATTCTTTCAAGGATGAGTTAAAATTTAAAAAAAAAAAAGAAATTCCATAAAAAACAGCTAAAAAAAAAATTTAAAAAAATACAAACTCAGCAGAGCAAAGGGTCAGGGAGAAGGGCCAGGCTGAGCTCCCACCTCCCTGAGCTTCCCTGTGCTGTCTCCATGGCTCCAGGGTCACGGTCAGCCACATTCCCACTCCCAAATTCCCAAATTTCCCAATTAATTCCCCAGGAATGGTCACTAGGAGAGCAGCAGGGCCACAGCCTGACCTGCTCTGCTCCTTTTGCTCCAGTTTGGCTGAGCCTGCCCCCCCCTGTGGAGCTTTCCAGGAACAAGGCAGCAAATTCCTGATGCCACAAATTCCATGGGAGAGGGTCCAGGGTGAGCAGAGGGATGGAGCAGGACACAGGGATGGAGGGACAGACAGAGGGATGGAGGGACAGACACGGGGATGGAGGGACAGACACAGGGATGGAGGGACAGACACAGGGAATGGAGGGACAGACACAGGGATGGAGGGACAGACACGGGGATGGAGGGACAGACACGGGGAATGGAGGGACAGACACAGGGAATGGAGGGACAGACACAGGGATGGAGGGACAGACACGGGGATGGAGGGACAGGACACAGGGAATGGAGGGACAGACAGAGGGATGGAGGGACAGACACGGGGAGTGGCTCCCACTGCCAGCAGGAAGGTTTATATTGGATATCAGGAATTAGGAATTGCTCCCTGTCACGGTAATGAGGGGCTGGGATGGATTCCCAGAGCAGCTGTGGCTGCCCCTGGATCCCTGGAATGTTCAGTTCCAGTTGGACACTGGGATTTGGGACAGTGGGAGGTGTCCCTGCCGTGGCTGGGGTGACCCTGGGTGGGCTCTGAGGTCCCTCCCAGCCCAAACCACTCCAGGATTCCGTGTGGAAATCCCCCTGAGTGCTGGGAGCAGAACTCAGAACTCAGAACTCCCCTCAAGGCTGGCACCTGGGGAACACGGGAATGAGAGACTGGGATGGGAGCAGCTCTTTGGAGCTGGCAGAGCCTGACAGAACCCTCAGCAGAAAGAATTTGGGGGAAAAGGATCAGGAGCCAACTGAGAGCAATCCCCAGTCCCAAAATTCCAGAGCTCCAAGTCCAATGCAGGTCACAGGCAGAGCAGCAGCTCAGCCCAGCCCCCTGCAGGATCCAACCCAGCCCAGCTGGGCGGAATCCCCAGGAAAACACCCTGAGATTTAAAAGTTCCCCTCAGGAAGGTTCCTTCTGCTAAAGGAATCCCAGGCACAGAGCCTGGAGCTCCATCCCAAAAATCCTGAGGTCTCTGCTCACTCCCGGCCCTCCCCTTGGGCTGCATCCCCAGGATGGGAACGGGACAGATTTCCTCTCAGGGAGGATTTCCCCATGGAAAGGGAGCTCAGGGATGGGAACTGCCCAGGGAGGTTTGGGGTCCCCATCCCTGCGGGTGGCACCTGGAGGTGGCACTCAGGGTGACAAGGTGGGGACAGGGCACAGCTGGGACTGCAGGGGCTGGGAGGGATTTTCCAGCCCCAGGGATTTGGGATTTTGTGAGCAGAGAAAACAGAGAATTTCCCTTCCATCAGCTCACAGCAGAACCTTGGTGGGCAAGGACCCAACACCACGGCCGTGGCCAACCCCAGGGGGCTCCTCTGGGGTTTCCCCCTCCCCAGCCCCACCAAATTCTGCTCCTCCAGGACCTGCTGAGCCCAGCTCTGTGTCCTTGGCTGCTTCCCTTGCCTCACACCTTCCTACAGGAGCAGCTTTTTTCCCCTCCTGGAGAAGCAGCTTTTTTCCTCCTGGAGAGGCTCTTTCCCTCCTGGAAAAACAGATTTTTCTCTTCTGGCGAAACAGCTTTTTCCCTCCTGCAGCAGCTTTCCCTCCTGGAGAAGCTTTTTCTCTCCTGGGAGAAGCAGATTTTTCCTTCCTGGAGAAACAGCTTTTTTCTCCTGTAGAAGCAGATTTTTCCCTCTTGAAGAAGCGTCTTTTTCCCTCTTGGAGAAGGAGCTTTTCTCTCCTGGAGAAGCAGCTTTCTCTTCTGGAGAAGCAGCTTTTTACCTCCTGGAGAAGCAGCTTTTTCTCTTGGAGAAGAAACTTTTTCCACTCCAGGAGAAGCAGCTTTTTCTCTCCTGCAGGAGCAGCTTTTCCCCTCCTGGAAAAGCAGCTTTTCTGTCCTGGAGAAGCAGCTTTTTCCACTCCTGGAGAAGAAACTTTTTCCCTCCTGGGGAAGCTTTTTCCCTCCTACAGGAGCTGCTTTTTCTCTCCTGCAGTTTTTCCCTCCTGGAGAAGCAGATTCCTGTCTCCTGAAGAAGCAGCTTTTCCCCCCTGCTCCCTTAACCTGGGCGGCCTGGCAGCTCCGAGGAGCGGCCAAACCCTCCCAGCGCCACGAGAGCGCGGCCGCTGTCCCGGGACAAGAGGCTGGAGCGGCGCCGGACGGGTCATCCCGGAGCGCCGGGAGAGGATCCGGCCAAGCAGGGCCAGAAACCGGGACCAGGTCCTGACCCCGGCCCGGGCGGCTCCTGCGGCTCCAGAGAGCGGCGGGGGAGCGGGGCCGGAGCCCCGGGGCGGCTGCGGGAACGTCCCGGAGAGCGGCAGCGGAGGGAAGGTCGGGCTGGGCATTCTTCACGGGCCGCGAGTGCTGCAGGAGCCCGGCCGCGATTTCAGTGGCGGGGCCGGTACCGGGCCGGTTCTGTCCGGTTCTACCCGGTACTGCACGGTTCTACCTGATTCTGCCCGGTACTGCCCGGTTCTGCCCGGTACTGCCCGGTACCGGGCCGGTTCTGCCCGGTTCTACCTGATTCTGCCCGGTTCTGCCCGGTTCTGCCCGGTACTGCCCGGTTCTGCCCGGTACTGCCCGGTACCTGTCCGGTTCTGCCCGGTTCTACCCGGTACTGCCCAGTTCTGTCTGGCTGAGCCCTCCGGTACCTGCCCGATTATACCCGGTTCTGCCCGGTACCTGCCCGATTCTGCCCGGTTCCGCCGGGTACCTGTCCGGTTCAGCCCGGTACTGCCCGGTACCTGTCCGGTTCTGTCCGGGTTCTGCCCGGTTCCGCCGGGTACCTGTCCGGTTCTGCCCAGTTCTGCCCGGTACCGCCCGGTACCTGTCCGGTTCTGCCCGGTACCTGCCCGGTTCTGCCCGGTACCTGCCCGGTACTGCCCAGTTCTGCCCGGTACCGCCCGGTACCTGTCCGGTTCTGCCCGGTCCTGTCTGGCTGAGCCCTCCGGTACCTGTCCGGTTCTGCCCGGTTCTGCCCGGTACTGCCCAGTTCTGTCTGGCTGAGCCCTCCGGTACCTGCCCGATTATACCCGGTTCTGCCCGGTACCTGCCCGATTCTGCCCGGTTCCGCCGGGTACCTGTCCGGTTCAGCCCGGTACTGCCCGGTACCTGTCCGGTTCTGTCCGGGTTCTGCCCGGTTCCGCCGGGTACCTGTCCGGTTCTGCCCAGTTCTGCCCGGTACCGCCCGGTACCTGTCCGGTTCTGCCCGGTACCTGCCCGGTTCTGCCCGGTACCTGCCCGGTACTGCCCAGTTCTGCCCGGTACCGCCCGGTACCTGTCCGGTTCTGCCCGGTCCTGTCTGGCTGAGCCCTCCGGTACCTGCCCCGTTCTGCCCGGTTCAGCTGTTCTGAGCTCTCCGGTACCTGTCCGGTTCTACCCGGTTCTAGCCGGTACTGCCCGGTACCTGTCCGGTTCTACCCGATTCTGCCCGGTACTGCCCGGTTCGGCTGTGCTGAGACCCCCCCGGCCCCCCGCGGCTGCTCCAGTGCCCCCCACACCTGAGGGATCTGTCCCCCACACCTGAGGGATCTGTCCCGTCACACCTGAGGGATCTGTCCCCACACCTGAGGGATCTGTCCCCCACACCTGAGGGATCTGTCCCGTCACACCTGAGGGATCTGTCCCCACACCTGAGGGATCTGTCCCCACACCTGAGGGATCTGTCCCGTCACACCTGAGGGATCTGTCCCGTCACACCTGAGGGATCTGTCCCCCCACACCTGAGGGATCTGTCCCCACACCTGAGGGATCTGTCCCGTCACACCTGAGGGATCTGTCCCCACACCTGAGGGATCTGTCCCCACACCTGAGGGATCTGTCCCGTCACACCTGAGGGATCTGTCCCCATCACACCTGAGGGATCTGTCCCACCACACCTGAGGGATCTGTCCCCACCACACCTGAGGGATCTGTCCCCCCACACCTGAGGGATCTGTCCCCACACCTGAGGGATCTGTCCCCACACCTGAGGGATCTGTCCCGTCACACCTGAGGGATCTGTCCCCATCACACCTGAGGGATCTGTCCCACCACACCTGAGGGATCTGTCCCCATCACACCTGAGGGATCTGTCCCGTCACACCTGAGGGATCTGTCCCCACACCTGAGGGATCTGTGCCCATCACACCTGAGGGATCTGTCCCATCACACCTGAGGGATCTGTCCCCATCACACCTGAGGGTTCTGTCCCATCACACCTGAGGGATCTGTCCCCACACCTGAGGGATCTGTCCCCCACACCTGAGGGATCTGTCCCCACACCTGAGGGATCTGTCCCCATCACACCTGAGGGATCTGTCCCCCCACACCTGAGGGATCTGTCCCCACACCTGAGGGATCTGTCCCCATCACACCTGAGGGATCTGTCCCCCCACACCTGAGGGATCTGTCCCGTCACACCTGAGGGATCTGTCCCCACACCTGAGGGATCTGTGCCCATCACACCTGAAGGATCTGGGTTTTTTTCCTTTTTAACCAGGAATAAATTCTCTGCCAGCTCCTTAAATTCTGCCAGGGGCTCGGGCAGGATCAGGGTCATGCAGAGAGGAGCAGGGCTGGAACTGGGGATAATTCATTTTTCCCCAGAGATTCTCCTCTGTGATGGATGAGATTTGTTTATCAATTTTATTTATTTTATTTATTTATTTTATTTGTGCGTCACACACGCCGTGAAATTATCCCAGGGACACGGAACCGGGATGTACGGAGGTGATGAAGGAAAACAACGTCACTCAGAAGTTTAATCAGTCTGGGAAATCAGGGAAATCAATCTGGGAAATCAGGGAAATAAATCTGTGAAATCAATCTGGGAAATCAATCTGGGAAATCAATCTGGGAAGTTTACAAGGGATATTTTAGCCGTCGTTAAGAAAGGGCGTTCAGATTATTCGAAATCGTGAATACTCAAGAGACTCCAAAGGAGCTGGACCATGGATTTGTGTGAGCGGTTCCCTTCAGCAGCTCCTCATCCTGTGTGTTGGGAGCCTCAGGATTAGGGATTCCGTTGTTTTCGGGAGGAATTGGTTTAAAAGCAGCAATAAATTAAATAAATGAATAAAATAAATAAACACCAGCTCGGTTCTGTTGGACCCGGCGGGACAGGGACGGCCCAGGAGCTCCCAGATCCCGGCTGCGGTTTTTATGGCCTGAGACTGAATTTTCTCACAGGGAGCAGAAGCTGCCCCAAAACCGGCACCCCAAACATATCCCACCCCATAATCGGCACCCCCAAACACTTCCCACCCCAAAACCAGCGTGTCCCAAACCCTTCCCACCCGAAAACCAGCACCCCAAACACTTCTCACCCCAAAACCGGCACCCCCCAAACATATCCCAGCTCAAAACCAGCACCCCCAAATGTATCCCACCCCAAACCCAGCACCCCTAAACACCTCCCACCCCAAAACCAGCACCCTGCACCCCCCAAAATCTTCCCAACCCCAAAACCAGCACCCGGCACCCCCCAAAATCTTCCCAACCCCAAAACCAGCACCCGGCACCTCCCAGACACTCCCCACCCCAAAATCAATTCTATTTATTTGAGCTTTTTTCAGATATCAGTTTATTTTTTTTTTTTTTCCTGTGATTAAAAACCTCTGAGTCTATCTAAATTCAGGGTTTTGGTGAAGGAAAGGACCCAAACTCGGTGTCTGTCCCTGCAGAGTCTGAGCGTCCCTCCCAGTCCTCTCCCTGCAGGAATCTGCCCTGAGTTGGGTTTTTATCCTATCAGGGAAAATACAAACACGGCTGGGGATATCCAGTAACTGGGAATTTAATCTCTCGTCCGTGGCGACTGGAACTCTCCGAGTGGTTTCAGCTCCTCCCGCTCCCCCCTTTGCCCTCCCCACTGCTCCCCTCACCTGGCAAAAAGAAAAAAATTCCCCATAATCAAAAAAAAAAAAAAAAAAAAAAAAAAAAAAAAAAAAATTAAAAAGGAGGTTTAATTTTTTTGGTGGATTTTTAGAAGTTGAATAAAAGACAGTAAGAGACAAATGATAAAACGAAGGTGGCAAGGGCCGGGTGCCTGGCACTCAGCCACGGGCACACCTGCTGCTCTGGAGACACCCCTTCCATTCATACGCTCCTTGCATATTCATAGGCCCATCACACATTTTTAATTTTTTCTACAAACGTTTTTCCATATTCCAGGAGCTGTTTTGCATGGCCGCTCCTCGGGTTTGGCTTTTTTGGTGTTTCTTGGGTGTGGTTTTAATTTATTGTTCTTGATTTGGGCTGTGGATTTTAATTTTTATAGACGGTGGCTGGTGTATCAGTAGCAGGTGTGTTTATTGGGTGTGATCCAATTAGCTCAGAGTTCACTTAATCCCTTATCAGCCTTGTTACTCCTGAGGAAAACTGTATCTGAAAAACCATTTCGGCGTTACACAGTTTGCACCTTAATGTTTGTGACGAGCCAGGACCGGAATTTGTATTTAGAGCAAAATGAAAACGAAACCCAACTGCAGAGGCTGGTTTTAGGGGCAGCATGGCCCCATCCCATTATCCCATCCCATTATCCCATCTAATCCCACTGATCCCACTGATCCTATCCCATTATCCCATCCCATCCCATCCCATCCCATCCCATCCCATCCCATTATCCCATCCCATCCCATCCCAGTGATCCCATCCCATCCCATTATCCCATCCTATCCAATCCCACTGACCCCATCCCACTATCCCATTCCACTGATCCCACTGATCCCATCCCATTATCCCATCTAATCCCACTGATCCCATCCCATCCCATCCCATCCCGTCCCAGTGATTCCATTCCATCCCATCCCATTATCCCATCCTATCCAATCCCACTGACCCCATCCCACTGACCTCATCCCATTATCCCATCCCACTGATCCCACTGATCCCATCCCATTATCCCATCCCATCCCATCGATCCCATCCCACTATCCTATCCCACTGATCCCATCCCATCCCAGTGATCCCATTGATCCCATTGATCCCATTGATCCCATTGATCCCATATCCCATTGTCATATATTCCATTGATCCCATTGTATCATCCCATCCCATTGATTCCATCCCATCCCATTGATCCCATCCCATTATCCCATCGATCCCATTGATCCCATATCCCATTGATCCCATTGATTCCATTGATCCCATTGATCCCATCCCAGTGATCCCATCCCATTCCATTGATCCCACTGATCCCATCCCATTGACCCCATCCCATCCCATTGATCCCATCCCACTATCCCACTATCCCATTCTCCCACCCGCTCTTTGTTCCCAGACCCAGTTCCACTCGGGAGCGGGGCAGGGGGGGATGGGAGGGGGGCTCAGCCTCCCCCGGCCCGGGTCCCGCCGGGGCCGCTCCCGACCCGCCAAACCCGGAACCGTCCGGGCCGGGGCAGGTTCTGCTCGGGCCGGGGCAGTTTATCCGGGCCGGGGCAGGTCCATCCGGGCCGGGGCAGGTCCATCCGGGCCGGGGCAGGTTCTGCTCGGGCCGGGGCAGTTTATCCGGGCCGGGGCAGTTATCCGGGCCGGGGCAGGTTCTGCTCGGGCCGGGGCAGGTCCATCCGGGCGGCCCTGCCCTCTCCGGCCCGCGCTCCTCCGCAGCTCAGGTGGGATGGCCCGGCCGTGAACCGCACTAATCCAAAAACAAACTGCCCCGGGACGCCGCCCGAGCCTCCCCCTGACCCCGCGCCCGCCGCTTCCCATGGATGTCACGCAGGTTGTTCTTCTGGGGCTCTGCACCTTCCGCGGTTACCAGACATCTGTGTCCGTCCCCACCCCCTCGTGTCGGGCAGCGGGGTCAGCGGTGCTCAACAATTCAACGTGGGAAGTCTCGCTGAGGAAGTGCCAGGCCATAAATTTCCTCCGACAAGAGCCACCGATCAAGCCGAGCCTTGTTAAGACGCTTCCCAGATATTAATCACGGGAGAAGGAGCTGCTGGAGCCCAGCGGCACCGGGAGGTTTCTCCCTCCTTCACCCCTCGGATGGTGCAGATCTGGCATTTCGGGGCGATGCTGAGCAGAGAACGCTCTGAAATCCAGCCCGGCTCACCCTGGGGCTGCTCTGCCGCTCCCGCGGGGATCAGACTTGGAAAAATCCTGGGAAAACCTCGGCAAAAATCCTGGGAAAACCTCGGAAAAGTCCTGGGAAAACTTCAGAAAAATCCTGGGAAAACCTCGGAAAAGTCCTGGGTCGGAAAAATCCTGGGAAAATCTCGGAAAAGTCCTGGGAAAACTTCAGAAAAATCCTGGGAAAGCCTCGGAAAAGTCCTGGGAAAGCCTCGGAACGGGCTGGAATTACCGAGGAAAAGGCACCCCCCCCTTTGGGGGTGTTTGTGTCCCAAAATTCCCAAATTCCAGGGGCTGGAAAAGCCCTCCCAGCCCATGCGGTGCCCGCTGTGCCCGTCCCCACCTTGTCCCCACCCGAGTGCCACCTCCAGGGATGGGACCCCAAATCCCCCCTGGGCAGCTCTTCCCACTTTTTCCACGTGGAAATTCCTCTCCCCCGTGTTTTTGTGCGGGATCACGGAGCAGTTTGGGATGCCCAGGGTGGCGTTTGAGGGTTTTGTCCCTCCAGTTTCCCCCCTCAATGTGCTCGTTCCCACCTTGGAATCCCAAAATCGCACCTCCACCCCGGGAGATCTCACTCTTCGGGGATGCACCTTCTGCTGCCCGGCTTCCTTTGAACAAAAGGATTTGTCAGGGCTTGAAGAGCCCGAAAAAAAATACAGCCAAGCATTTTAGAGCCCGTTTGGCTTTTTAAATTTTTATTATTTAAAACTGCAATGATCTGGTTGGAGGATTGCAGGGTTTCTGAAGCCTGCCAGTGGCTGGGATGGGAGAGAACAAGGGCAAACCGCTATTTTTAATCTTTTTTTTATCTGAAAAGAGCCCGGGCAGCCCTCGGAGCCCCCCATGTGTGCAGGGTGAACAGCCGGGCCATTGATTTGGGGCTGTTGAGCAGCCCCTGACCCCGGCAGGGCTGGAGCCCGAGATGAATTTATGCTCCTTTAATGGAGATAAAGGCAGAAGGGGAGAACATAACTCAGCCAGACAGTTCTGCCCCGGCCTCCCCTGCCTGGTTAAGAGCAACTTTTTTTTCCTGTCGCTGAATAAAGGAGCCCTGAGAGCGCCGGCTCTCGAAGCACTCGAGGTGTGAGAGCCTCGTCCCGTTCCCGGACAGGGAGCAGCTGCAGCCGCCGGGAACGGGAGCCCGGGAGAATTCCGCCCCCGGAGGGAGGAAAGGGCTCGGTCCCCTCGGGGGGCTGCGAGGGACGGGCTGGGACCCCACAGAGCAGGGGGTGTGCAAATCCCGCGTGTCCCCAGCGTGGGTCCGGGAAATCACTCTGGGAAATCAGGGAAATGAATCTGGGAAATAAATCTGGGAAATGAATCTGGGAAATGAAATCAATCTGGGAAATCAATCTGGGAAATAAATCTGGGAAATCAATCTGGGAAATCAGTCTGGGAAATCAGGGAAATCAACCTGGGAAATGAAATCAATCTGGGAAATCAGGGAAATCAATCTGGGAAATCAATCTGGGAAATAAAATCAATCTGGGAAATCAGGGAAATCAATCTGGGAATGAAATCAGTCTGGGAAATGAAATCAATCTGGGAAATGAAATCAATCTGGGAAATCAGGGAAATGAAATCAGTCTGGGAAATCAAATCAGTCTGGGAAATCAATCTGGGAAATCAGGGAAATTAATCTGGGAAATAAATCTGAGAAATCTGGGAAATCAATCTGGGAAATCAATGTGGGAAATCAATGTGGGAAATCAGGGAAATAAATCTGGGAAATGAAATCAATCTGGGAAATCAGTCTGGGAAATCTGGGAAATCTGGGAAATGAAATCAATCTGGGAAATCAGGGAAATGAATCTGGGAAATAAATCTGGGAAATCAATCTGGGAAATCAATCTGGGAAATCAGTCTGGGAAATCAGGGAAATCAATCTGGGAAATAAATCTGGGAAATCAATCTGGGAAATCTGGGAAATCAATCTGGGAAATCAATCTGCGAAATCAGGGAAATCAGTCTGGGAAATGAAATCAATCTGGGAAATCAATCTGGGAAATCAGGGAAATGAAATAAATCTGGGAAATGAAATCAGTCTGGAAAATCAATCTGGGAAATTAAATCAATCTGGGAAATGAAATCAATCTGGGAAATCAATCTGGGAAATATGGGAAATCTGGGAAATCAATCTGGGAAATGAAATCAGTCTGGGAAATCAGGGAAATCAGGGAAATGAATCTGGGAGGGAAATAAATCTGGGAAATCAATCTGTGAAATCAGGGAAATCTGGGAAATCTGGGAAATCAATCTGGGAAATCAATCTGAGAAATCAATCTGGGAAATCAATCTGGGAAATCAATCTGGGAAACCTGGGAGCCTCCGGAGCTCCCCTGGGTCCCTTAGAGGGAAAAGCTGCTCCTGTGTAGAGCAGGTGGAGAGATGGAGACTCTCAAGATGCTGTTTGCTGCACACACGAGGTTCCAGAAGTTGTGATGGGCGAGCCCTGTGCCCTGAAGCGCTGCTCCAGTCACGTCACAAACTTTCTATTTCTTTCTATTTCATTCTATTTCATTCTATTTCTTTCTATTTCTTTATATTTCATTCTATTTCTTTTTATTTCTTTCTATTTCATTCTATTTCTTTCTATTTCTTTCTATTTCTTTCTATTTCTTTCTATTTCTTTCTATTTCATTCTATTTCTTTCTATTTCTTTCTATTTCATTCTATTTCTTTCTATTTCTTTATATTTCATTCTATTTCTTTTTATTTCTTTCTATTTATTTCTATTTCTTTCTATTTCTTTCTATTTCTTTCTATTTCATTCTATTTCATTCTATTTCTCTCTCTGCTGTTCATCTTATCACACACCAACCAACCAACACTTTCACTGTTACCTGCCACACCTTCCAACATTCCCGTGTTCCTGTGGCTATTTTCCAGTCACCAAAGTCAGTGTGCTGCAGTTGAAGCCACAAGTTGTTTTTCCAGTTTTCTTGCAGAGGAAAATTCCCAGATCTTTTCTCCACTTGCAACGTGGCATTTTTGTTTGTGGAAATCTTTCTGCTGGGTAGGAGCACCTTCGGTTTGAGGTGGATTTATCCTTTGTTCAGAGTCATGAAATCCCCTTCCAGCTCATTTTACCTTTTGCCTTCTTAGTTACCCAGTGAGAGTGGCTCAGAAGTTCTTTTCTTTTATATCAAAACTTGTTATCATTTCTATTCCTTCTGTATTAAAACTTGCTATCATTTCTGTGCCTTCTATATCACAATTTGTTATTATTTCTATTCCTTCTTTTATATCGAAACTTGCTATTATTTTTATTCCTACTTCTACATTAAAACTTGCTGTCATTTCTATTCCTTCTATATGAAAACTTATCATTTCTATTCCTTCTTCTGTATAAAAAATCGCTATAAATTCTATTCCTTCTTCTATATCAAAATTAGTTATTATTTTTATTCCCTCTTCTATATCAAAATTAGTTATTATTTTTATTCCCTCTTCTATATCAAAACTTGTTATTATTTTTATTTCTTCTTCTACATTAAAACTTGCTATCATTTCTGTTCCTTCTTCTACATCAAAATTTGTTATCATTTCTATTCCTTCTATATCAAAACTTGATATTATTTTTGTTCCTTTCTATATCAAAATTTGTTTTTATTTTTATTCCTTCTTCAGACTCTACATTGGAATATCTTCCTGTTGAGCACACACACCTGTGAGACGCTCCTGTCCCGTCCTCATCCTTCCCAAAACTCCTGTCACCCCCTGTCACCTGCTGTCACCCCCTGTCACCCCCTGTCACCTATTGTCACCTATTGTCACCTCCTGTCACCTCCTGTCACCTATTGTCACCCCCTGTCACCCCCTGTCACCTATTGTCACCTCCTGTCACCTCCCTGGTACCCCCTGGCACCCCCTGTCACCTATTGTCACCTATTGTCACCTCCTGTCACCTCCTGTCACCTCCTGTCACCTCCTGTCACTCCCTGGCACCCCCTGTCACCCCCTGTCACCTCCTGTCACCTCCTGTCACCTCCTGTCACCTCCTGTCACCCCCTGGCACCCCCTGGCACCCCCTGGCACCCCCTGGCACCTCCTGTCACCCCCTGTCACCCCCTGTCACCCCCTGTCACCTCCTGTCACCTCCTGGCACCCCCTGTCACCCCCTGGCACCTCCTGTCACCCCCTGGCACCCCCTGGCACCCCCTGGCACCTCCTGTCACCTCCTGTCACCTCCTGTCACCCCCTGGCACCCCCTGGCACCTCCTGTCACCTCCTGGCACCCCCTGTCACCCCCTGGCACCTCCTGTCACCTCCTGGCACCCCCTGTCACCCCCTGGCACCTCCTGTCACCTCCTGGCACCCCCTGGCACCCCCTGGCACCTCCTTTCACCTATTGTCACCTCCTGTCACCTCCTGGCACCCCCTGGCACCCCCTGTCACCGGGGTCCGTCCCTCCCCCGAGCAATGCGCGGCCGCTGCCGCGTCCCCTCCTTCCCCCACTGCTCTGTTTTTGTCAGCCCGGCAGAAAGTGACACTTTTTCTTTTGCTTAATTAAGTTGTTCGGCGGAGGGCTGGGCAAACAGTTGCGTCTACGTGGGGAGTCCCGGCGGGCAGAGAAAGCGCTGGGCGGTGCCAACATGAAAAGGGGATTCTGTTATTGTTTGGGTGTAGACGGGTCATTTTTTCAAACTTACTGCTGCCTGAGTGCCCGCAGCCCTGCCGCGGCGGCGAAGAAAGGACAGAAAGCTTCGCAATGCGGCACCTTGGGCTCCGAAGTGGGAGGAAAAGAAAAAAGAACGAACAAAAAAAACTCCCGGAGGGAGCAGCGCTGGTCTTGTGTCCCGGGAGAAAGCGGGGGCTGATTTCCACAGGGAGCGGGGGGGGGAAAGGTGGGGCCGGGGGAGCTCTGGGGGCGCCCGGCGGGTTGTGAATCCTCCCCATCCCTGGGGATGTACATCCATCCTGCTGTCTGTCCATCCATCCCTGCTGTCTGTCCATCCATCCCTGCTGACTGTCCATCCCATTCCTGCTGACTGTCCATCCCTGCTGACTGTCCATCCCTGCTGACTGTCCATCCATCCCTGCTGTCTGTCCATCCCTGCTGTCTGTCCATCCCTGCTGTCTGTCCATCCATCCCTGCTGACTGTCCATCCATCCCTGCTGTCTGTCCATCCATCCTGCTGTCTGTCCATCCATCCTTCTGTCTGTCCATCCATCCCTGCTGTCATCCATCCCTGCTGTCCATCCATCCCTGCTGTCTGTCCATCCCTGCGGGTTGTACATCCCATCCTGCTGTCTGTCCATCCATCCTGCTGTCTGTCTGTCCATCCCTGCTGTCTGTCCATCCATCCCTGCTGACTGTCCATCCATCCCTGCTGTCCATCCATCCCTGCTGTCTGTCCACCCCTGCTGTCTGTCCATCCATCCCTGCTGTCCATCCATCCCTGCTGTCTGTCCATCCCTGCTGTCTGTCCATCCATCCTGCTGTCTGTCCATCCATCCTGCTCTCTGTCCATCCATCCCTGCTGTCTGTCCATCCATCCCTGCTGTCTGTCCATCCCTGCTGTCTGTCCATCCATCCCTGCGGGTTGTACATCCCACCCTGCTGTCTGTCCATCCATCCCTGCTGTCTGTCCATCCATCCCTGCTGACTGTCCATCCCATCCCTGCTGTCTGTCCATCCACCCCTGCTGTCTGTCCATCCATCCCTGCTGTCTGTCCATCCCTGCTGACTGTCCATCCATCCCTGCTGTCCATCCATCCCTGCTGTCTGTCCATCCCATCCCTGCTGTCTGTCCATCCCTGCTGTCTGTCCATCCATCCCTGCTGTCCATCCATCCTACTGTCTGTCCATCCATCCCTGCTGTCTGTCCATCCATCCCTGCTGTCTGTCCATCCCTGCTGTCTGTCCATCCATCCCTGCTGTCTGTCCATCCATCCCTGCTGACTGTCCATCCCATCCCTGCTGTCTGTCCATCCATCCTGCTGTCTGTCCATCCACCCCTGCTGTCTGTCCATCCCATCCCTGCTGACTGTCCATCCATCCCTGCTGTCTGTCCATCCGTCCCTGCTGTCTGTCCATCCCTGCTGTCTGTCCATCCACCCCTGCTGTCTGTCCATCCCATCCCTGCTGACTGTCCATCCATCCTGCTGTCTGTCCATCCATCCCTGCTGTCTGTCCATCCACCCCTGCTGTCTGTCCATCCCATCCCTGCTGACTGTCCATCCATCCCTGCTGTCTGTCCATCCACCCCTGCTCAGGGTGTTCCTGACCCGTCCCAGCCGCAGGAAATCCCCGGGGCAGCTCCGGCCCCTCCCGCATTCCCGTCCCGCATTCCCGTCCCGCATTCCCGTCCCGCATTCCCGCCCCGGGGGATGTTCCCCGGAGTCGTTGCTTCCCCCGGGGCTGTTATCCCTTCCCGCAAAGCCATTTTCCCTTTTCCTCGGAGCTCCTGTTGTCTCTCGGGATTCCTGCTGCTTCTCCAGCCCCAGCTCCCCACACATTTCCTCCCGGCCGAGGTTCCCTGTGCTCCTCACGCCCTCAGGTCTCTGCAGGTGTCACCTCCTGTTTCCAGCCCGGTGGAACCCCAGCGCTGTGGGCACTGCTGGAGGCTCCCGGGGAACCCAACCGGGTTTTTTCCCACTTTGTTGACTTTTCTCAGCTCCACACAGAATCCTTCCCAGCCTGGGGATCCTTCTCAGAGACAAAACAAGGAAAGGTGGAAAGAAAACACAGACAGACTGCGAGAGACTCCTGTTTCATCTTCTCCAACAACAGACCCCTGGTGTTGAGCACAGAGCCGTGTGAGCATCGCGTGGTATTTTGCACAAAGCACATTTTGGAAGAGGTGTTGTTTTATTTGACCAGTGATATTTTCTACTCTGTTTTTCACGATCTCTCTTATATAAACGCCGTGGTTTTTCCCTAAATCGCTTTTTCTCGCTGCTCAGAAGAGGACTCGTGCTGCCGTGTTCCTTCACTGCTCCCCGGTCCCACCGTGACCGGTTTTTCCTGGGCAGGGTGAGGGTCCAGCCCAGCAGCACAGCTGCGATTTTGGGAAACCTTCCCGCGGGGATGGGCACGGCCCCGAGGCTGCCACAGCTGCAGCAGCTGCCGGGGGTGCCCAGGCCGGGATTTTGGGGGGTCTGGGCGGGGCAGGGCGGGGCTGGCTGGTCCCTGGGGGTTATTCTCCATATTCTGGGATCCTCTGGCTCCATTCCATGATCCCCGCGGGCACTGCCCGGTGCGATCCAGCCCCGGGATCCTGCAGCCGTGTCCCGTGCCCTGTGTCCCGTGTGACCCTGGGACCACCCACAGCGTCACCCCGGCCGGGACGTTCAGCTGAAACCTCCAGGCGGGATTTGGGAGGATTCACCCGATTGTGGCTGGAAGTTGGGGTGGGATGAGTGTCTGACACTCTCAAAACCCAAATCTGAATCCAGCTCCCTGAGTTTCTCCATTTGAGGAGCTCTCCTGGGCCAGCAAATCCCCCATCCCTGAGCCCAGCACATCCCCGGGGCACCGAGGGACCCAGGGATGCTCCAGGGGCACCGAGGGACCCAGGGATGCTCCGGGGGGACCCAGGGATGCTCCAGGGGGACTGAGGGACCCAGGGATGCTCCAGAGGGACCCAAGGATGCTCCAGAGGCACTGAGGGACCCAGGGATGTTCCAGGGGGACCCAGGGATGCTCCAGAGGCACTGAGGGACCCAGGGATGTTCCAGGGGGACACCGAGGGACCCAGGGATGCTCCAGAGACACTGAGGGACCCAGGGATGCTCCAGGGGACACTGAGGGACCCAGGGATGTTCCAGGGGGACACCGAGGGACCCAGGGATGCTCCAGAGACACTGAGGGACCCAGGGATGCTCCAGGGGACACTGAGGGACCCAGGGATGCTCCAGAGAGACCCAGGGATGCTCCAGAGAGACCCAGGGATGCTCCAGAGGCACCGAGGGACCCAGGGATGCTCCAGAGAGACCCAGGGATGCTCCAGGGGTCACCAGGGATGCTCCAGGGGGACACTGAGGGACCCAAGGATGCTCCAGGGGGACCCAGGGATGCTCCAGGGGGACACTGAGGGACCCAGGGATGCTCCAGAGAGACCCAGGGATGCTCCAGGGGGACACTGAGGACCCAGGGATGCTCCAGGGGACACTGAGGGACCCAGGGATGCTCCAGAGGGACCCAGGGATGCTCCAGGGGTCACCAGGGATGCTCCAGGGGTCACCAGGGAACATCCCCTTTGCCCACTTTTTCTCCCCTCAGACACAAAGTGCTTTTTTATAAGCAACCCCAAACTCCATCTTCCCCTATGAAAATACACTTTGCAGGCCCAAAAGATTTTTAAAGAAATGCAAATAAATCAATCCCCAGCGTGGAGTTTTCAATGGGCTGTGGGATTCCAGAGCTGGGAGCCGAAGGATTAAATTTCCCCTGCTCAGATCATGGAATGGGGCAGCAGGTTTGGCCTGGCCAGGTCCCAATCACACACTCCTGGCGTTAAAAACCCCCCAAAATCCCTGGGATCCCTGGAAATCGCTGCAGGAATTTGTCCTGACAGCGGCACTGCCCTGGGACCAGCAGGGAGCTCTCGCTGAGGATTTTTTGGGGTTGGGCCAGTGGTCTCTGCAGGCAAGGACACAGATCCCACGAAAAATAATCCCAAAATCAAGGTTGGGCTGCTCGGGGGGGCACCGAGGGGCCCGGGGGGGCACCGAGAGATCCTGGGCTGTTCTGGGGGCACCGAGAGACCCTGAGCTGATCTGGGGGACACCGAGAGACCCGGGGCTGATCTGGGGGTACCGAGAGACCCGGGGCTGATCCGGGGGGCACCGAGAGACCCGGGGGGGCACCGAGAGACCCGGGGGGGCACCGAGAGACCCGGGGCTGCTCTGGGGGTACCGAGAGACCCGGGGCTGATCCGGGGAGCTCCGAGAGACCCGGGGCTGATCTGGGGGGCACCGAGAGACCCGGGGCTGATCTGGGGGGCACCGAGAGACCCTGAGCTGCTTTGGGGGGGCACGGAGGGACCCGGGGCTGATCTGGGGGGCACCGAGAGACCCGGGGAGCACCGAGGTGCCCGGGGCCGCTCCCCACGCCCGTTTCTCTGCCTCACTCGAGGTTCTGCCTCTCCCTCCTCCGTCCCCGGGCGCCGCTTTTGCCGTGCGCATCCCGCCCCAGCTGCTGCCTTTTTGTCTCGGCCGGCGAGCAGAAGGCGTTCCGTGAGACGGGAGAGGAGGACGGCGGGGCTGGACGGGAGCCACGGCCCCGCTCCTGCGGGGGACACGGAGCCGCAGAACCCCCGGGCACGGGGCACGCGGAGCAGAATCCCAAAAAAGCCGCGTGCGGGCAGGAGGGAGCGGGGACGGCGCTTTCCGCGGGTGCGCGGCCGGTGTCCCCTCATTTGCATCCATTTGCATGTGTCACACCGCCCGACAGGCTCTGAGAAGGTCTGGACTCGGCCCAAACCTGTCAGGGACTTTCTCCTTGCCGGTCAAGGTTGGCTCGGGCTGCAATTAGAGGGAGGAAAGGAACGCGCCTGACATTGCCGCGGAAAGCTCGGCATGGGGAGGGAGTTTCAGAGGAAAAGGGGGATTTTTTTGGGGAGAAACCCCTCTGGTGTAGCAATCTGGGGGAAAAAAATGAATTTATTTCTTTGATGCGGAGGAAAATCCCTTTTTCCCTGCCAGCCCACGGGAGAGCCCCGGCGAGCTGTGAGACAATAAATCCCGAGGCACGGACTCGGCAGAGCCGCTGTGCCTGTGCAGGAACACACCTGAGCAGGAACACACCTGAGCAGGAACACACCTGTGCAGGAACACACCTGAGCAGGAACACACCTGTGCAGGAACACACCTGAGCAGGAACACACCTGTGCAGGAACACACCTGAGCCGGGCGAGCCCTGGAACCGCCCCAGACCATGGCAGGGCTTGGGAATCCCTCACCCCTCCCGAGGGGCGCAGCGACAACCAGGAAAGGTTTTGGAAAAACCCCACACCCCTTTTCTCTTGTTGTTTTCCATATTCTTCCCTCAGCCGTGAAAATTTCATACTTCACCCTCGCCCGGCCGCGGCCGCACGAGTTTCACGAGCCGGGGCACAATGGGTTCTGTTTATTCAGCCACAATAAAGAGCTTGTTTCACCCCGGCCTGCAAGTGGCTGAGCCATCTGGCCCATATCTCCACAGTAAAACATTGTCCGTGGCACAAAAAATGATTGCATGGCCAGGACAAACCGATGTGACCTCGGGATAAAGGCTTCCTCTGAAGCCATGATATCACCCTGCCGAGGGGACACCGGCACAATGGAATCTGCTCGCCCGGAGCACAAGTGAGATCGGACTATTTAAACCCGATTTTACAGGAGACTTTTTGTCCTCGGTGGCAAAGCCCCCAGATGCGACGACAGCATTGAAACATCTTTTTTGATGCACTCGGAAGGCAACAGAGCGGGTCTGTCTGGCCCTGGCAGCTCTGGGAGCTTCGCTGCCCAGCGCAGGAAGCACCTGCGAGCTTTTCCTGCGGCAGCAGCGGCACCTGCGGCTCCCGGGCACCCACAAGCGGCTCTGTGTGCTGCGAGCCGGGAGCGCGGCCGGCAAAGCGGGATGGCAAAGCGGGATGGCAAAGCGGGATGGCAAATCCGGGATGGCAAATCCCGGGATGGCAAACTAAACCCCCGGGGATGGCAAATCCGGGATGGCAAATCCCGGGATGGCAAACTAAACCCCCGGGGATGGCAAATCCCGGGATGGCAAAGCGGGATGGCAAAGCGGGATGGCAAATCCGGGATGGCAAATCCGGGATGGCAAACTAAACCCCCGGGGATGGCAAACTAAACCCCCGGGATGGCAAATCCCCACTGGGATGGCAAATCCGGGATGGCAAATCCGGGATGGCAAATCCACCCTGGGCTGGCAAATCCCGGGATGGCAAACTAAACCCCCGGGGATGGCAAACTAAACCCCCGGGATGGCAAATCCACCCTGGGATGGCAAATCAAACCCCCGGGGCTGGCAAATCCACCCGGGGCTGGCAAAGCCCGGGATGGCAAACTAAACCCCCGGGGATGGCAAATCCACCCGGGGATGGCAAATCTCGGGATGGCAAATCCACCCTGGGCTGGCAAACTAAACCCCCTGGGATGGCAAATCCCGGGATGGCAAATCCCAAAGCCAGAGAGACCCGGGCTGGCAAACCAAACCCCCCCTGGGCTGGCAAATCAAATCCCCCCGGGCTCCAAACCCCCCTGGGCTGGCAAATCCCCCACCGGGCTGGCAAATGCCCGAATTTTTTTTTTTTTTTTTTTTTTTTTTCTATTTTTATTTTGTTTTTATTTTTATTATTGCCACCACTTATTATTGTTTATCTTCCTTCTTCTTTTGCTGTTGGAAAAGGCCCTGGAGCCACCCCAAAGGAGGCGATTGATGCCCGGAATTTTTTTTATTTTTACTTTTATTTTTATTTCTTATTTCTTATTTCTTATTTTTATTTTCATTATCACCACCACTTATTAGTGTTTATCTTCCTTTTTCTTGTTCTATTAGTTAGTTTGGAAAAGCCCTGGAGCGACCTCAAAGGAGACGATTGCTACCCGGGATTATTTTTATTTTTACTTTATTTTTGTTTTTATTTTTATTTATTATTTTTATTTTTATTATCACCACCACTTATTAGTGTTTATCTTCCTTTTTCTTTTCTCATTAGTTAGTTTGAAAAAGCCCTGGAGTGACCCCAAAGGAGGCGATTGATACCCGGGATTATTTTTATTTTTATTTTTATTTTTATTTTTATTTTTATTTTTATTTTTATTTTTATTTTTATTTTTATTTTTATTTATTATTTTTATCATCACCACCACTTATTAGTGCTTATCTTCCTTTTTCTTGTGCTATTAATTAATTTGGAAAAGGCCCAGAGTGACCCCAAAGGAGGCGATTGATGCCTGGAATTTATTTTTATTTTTATTTTTTTTATTTTTATTTTTATTTTTATTTTTATTTTTTTATTTTTATTTTTATTTTTATTTTTATTTTTATTTTTATTTTTATTTTTATTTTTATAATCACCACCACATATTAATATTTATCTTCCTTTTTCTTTTGCTATCAGGTTTTTTTTTGCCATTAGTTAGTTTGAAGCACAAGGGATGAATTTTTGTGTTTGGACTCAGTTATTTATTAATTCTTACCTAAATCACAGCGAGTGCTGCAGCTAAACAAGCTGAAATCAAAAATTGGAGCTGGATTTGCTTGTTGCAAGGTCTTTAAAAACCTAATTGCTTAATTAAAAAATAACTGCTGCATTATTTTTATTTTTGGCCCAATGACCTGTGACCCTCACTGCAGCATTTTCTATTTAATTTTAAAATTAATTTCAATGTAAAAATGTAAAAATTCAAAAATGTAAAAAATTAAAAATGTAAAAAATTAAAAATGTAAAAAATTAAAAATGTAAAAAATTAAAAATGTAAAAATGTAAAAATGTAAATTTCAAAGCCAAGGCAGGATCACATCCCTGGCACCCAGAGCTCACAGAGGATAAAAACTGAGAATTATTTCATTTTGTGAATTATTTCAGGGGAAATCTGGGATTCCTGGGATGGGCACAAAAAAATTACCTTTTTTCCACCTCCCTGGGGGAGCAACCCCAAACTCCATCTATCCACAAGAAAATACACTTTGCAAACCCAAAATATTAAAAAAAAAATTAAATAAATCAATCCCCAGCGTGGAGTTTTCAATGAGCTGTGGAATTCCAGAGCTGGCAGCCAAAGGATTAAACTTCTCCTGCTCCCCCAAAATCTGCTCCCCCCAAAAAAAACCTCCCAAAATCCCTTAAATCCCTGGAAATTTCTGTCCCTGAGGAATTTTTGGGGTTGGGTCTCTGCAGGCAAAGACACAGATGCTAAAAATAATCCCAAAATCGAGAAATTTTGGATTTAAATACCAACACCATCCTGCTGGAAGACTTTGCAAGAATCCATTTAAAATTAAAAAAAAAAAAAAAAATCAATTTTCTGGAGAATTAATTATCAATAAATAGAGCACAGAGGTTTTTTTTTTTTGGTTTTTTCCCCCACAGTAAGAAGTAGATTTTGTTTGACATTAAAAAAAACACTTTTTCCTTTTGCTCTTTACTTTCTTCTTCCTTTTTCCTGTCTGGAAGCAGAGATTTAAATTCCTTATTATCTCCTTGGAAAATCCCTGGAGGAAGGACAGAGCTCCCCAAAGACAATTTTTATTTTTTTTTTTAACTCCTTTCATTCAAACTCTTCATTTTCTGTTTTTTTCTCATTTTAATCCCCTCCCTGGATGTGCAGAATTCCCTCAGCCCAACATCTGCACACATCTGGCCAAGGGGGATTTGCTGTTTTTTGTCCTTTCCTTTGAAAAATTTGGGGTTTTTTTGGTGTTTCAAATCTGTTCTTTTATCTGTGGGGTTTTCTGGAGGGGAAATTCTGGTCAGGGCTGGAATGGAGGAATGGATTTTCAGTTTGCTCTTGTGTCAAATACTTCACTGAGTTTTAAAATATAAAGAGAAGTTTTTTAATGAGGTCTCAATTTGGGATCCTTGGGCAAGGCTTGCAACAAGCAAAGCTGCTTAAAATAAATAAATAAATAAATAAAATAATAATAAAAAAAACTTCATTTGGATTTTCTGTGGTTTGGGCACCCCAAACCTCCCTGAGCAGCCTGTTGTTCTCTTTTTTTTTTTTTTTTTAATTCCACAGGTATTTGCAGCCTAAAATCCATCATGTATCCCCAGAGCTGTTAACTCCTAACCAATATGAACTTAAAATCCTGAATCCCAGGATGTGTTGGGCAGGGAGGGACCTTAAAGATCATTTTGTTCCCTGGGCAGGGACACCTTCCACAGCCCCAGGTGGAGAAAAGCACCAGTGGAACAAAACACCTTGAAAAAAAATCAATTCAATAAATTCCACATTCTCCATGAAAGCAGAATTTGACCAAATTTGACAGAAGTGATTTATCAGCAGTTTGATCATTGCCACAGGAGTTAAAACCCTCAGTTATTCCTGGTGGTTTCAGCTTCTTCCACCTAAAAAATTCTGATTTTCCCTCACTAATTCCTAATGGTTTCAGCTTCTTCTATCCCCAAAAAATCTGATTTTTTTCCCTCATTTATTCCAGCTGGTTTCAGCTTCTTCCACCCAAAAATTTCTGATTTTCCCTCAGTTATTCCTGGTGGTTTCAGCTTCTTCCACCTAAAAAAATTTGATTTTCCCTCAGTAATTCCTGCTGGTTTCAACTTCTTCTACCCAAAAAAAATCTGATTTTCCCTCAGTTATTTCTGGTGGCTTCAACTTTTTCCATCCAAAAAATCTGATTTTCCCTCACTAATTCCTGCTGGTTTCAGCTTCTTCCATATTAAAAATTCTGATTTTCCCTCAGCAATTCCTACTGATTTCAGCTTCTCCCACCCAAAAAATCTGATTTTTTCCCCTCACTAATTCCTGCTGGTTTCAACTTCTCCCACTCAAAAAAAAATCTGATTTCCCCTCAGTTTTTCCTGCTGATTTCACCTTCTTCCACCCCAAAAATTCTGTTCTTCAGCTGATCAGAATCTAAAGCACATCCCTTGCCTCTGGATATGTCCATTTAATAAATCCCGTGCAAGCAGCCAACTGCTGTTCTCAAAGCCTATCTGACAGATCCTATTCACTTTCAAAGCAGCTCTCCATGCCTGGAATAATTATCTTTCATTTCCCCCTTTCTGACACCTCTCAATGATTTGTTGACATCTGAAGAGATATGTGCAATCTCACAAGAGGCAGCTGGACTTTCTCCCCCAAAAGATACAAATACAAAAAGGATTCCCATACAGAATTGGAAATAACGATGTTCTTTGCAAATGGGAGCCTAAATCTGCATTTTAATGGGACATGTTTTTAAAAAGAGGAATTCATGAATAACCCTATGAGTTTTAACTTTTTCGCTGCCAGAAGCACCCCCGGGGTGGATTCCTACCTTCCCTTTGTCCAGTTTGCTTTCCCAGCGTCTCCTCCTGAGAGGCAGCTCCCAATCCGGGAATTTGGGACCCTCAGCAGCTGGAAAACAAGGAGGAAAAATTCACAGGGAGCTCACACCTGAGTACCACACCCGTGGAATTCCCCAGTCCCCATCCCGGGGGATGTGGCTCTGCCCAAACCCTGCAGGATCCACCCCACAGCAGCTTGAGGATGTTTTACAGACGGGAAAAGGGAGCAGGATGCAATCCTCACCCGTGGGCACTGCCCAAACCCTGCAGGATCCATCCCACAGCAGCTTGAGGATGTTTTACAGGTGGGAAACAGGTGGAAAAGGGAGCAGGATGCAATCCTCACCCGGGAGCAGAGCACAGCCAGGGCCTGGGGTTTGGTTTGGGAACACCCAGCTGGTGCTGGGGGCATCCCTGGGCACTGACCCATCCCTGGGGACATCCTGGGGACCTCCCCCATCCCTGGCCGTGCTTTTCCTGCAGAACTGCTTTTCTCACTTCCACTCCAGGTGTTGAACGTCCCTGGAAGCCTTTAAAGGGCTCGATCCCCTTTTTATCCCCACTGAGCTGTGCATGGGAAAGAGAGAATTGAGCAACAAGTTCTGGGTTTTGTTCTCAAGTTATAAATTGTTGTGTTCGCTCTATTTTGCTCATAAAATCGTGGAATCAGATTTGGGTTGGATGGACCTTAAACCCCATTTAATCCCAGCCCAGCCATGGGGACACCTCCCACTGTCCCAGTGTCCAACTGGAACTGAACATTCCAGGGATCCAGGGGCAGCCACAGCTGCTCTGGGAATCCATCCCAGCCCCTCCCAGGGAACAGTTCCTAATTCCCAATATCCCACCAAACCCTACTCTGCAGCCATTCCCTGTGTGCTGTCCCTCCCTGCCTTGTCCCCAGCCCCTCTCCAGCTCTCCTGGATCCCTCCAGGCCCTGCCAGGGGCTCTGAGCTCTCCCTGCAGTTTTTCCTCCTTCTCCCATCCTGGCAGGGCTGTGCTGTGTCCCGGGCTGCCGCTCGGGGTTTCTCTGTGTCCCTCTGTCCCCCTGTCCGTCTGTCCCGGGGGGAGCGGAGGCGCCAACGCTCCGCAGCGCCCCCTGCGGGCCGCGCAGCGCCACAGCCGGGGCGAGCTGAGCTCCTCTCCTCTCCTCTCCTCTCCTCTCCTCTCCTCTCCTCTCCTCTCCTCTCCTCTCCTCTCCTCTCCTCTCCTCTCCTCTCCTCTCCTCTCCTCTCCTCTCCTCTCCTCTCCTCTCCTCTCCTCTCCTCTCCTCTCCTCTCCTCTCCTCTCCTCTCCTCTCCTCTCCTCTCCCTCTCCTCTCCCTCTCCTCTCCTCCGTTCCCTGCCCTGCACACACAGATTATTTTTTTTGCTCCAGCAGAGATTCGGTTTTTCCCTCTCTGGTTGTGGCTCGGCTCCATCCGGGCTGACCCAGGACAAGCTCCTGGGGCTCAGGGATGTCACCACCGGGATTTTTCTGTCCACATGACCCATCCCAGCTTTAACGCCCTTGGCCCTCCCTGCAGCTTCCCCACAGTTTAGCAAAATTTTTTGGGGGAAAATCAGCAGGCAGCAGTGGCAGCTGGTGTTTTCTGCGGAGGGATGGGGCAGAAGAAGCCCCGGCCCGTGCCAGGGGCGCCTCCCGAATGCTGCCCCAGGGCACGGAGGGTCATGGCGTGGGTGGCTTGGAAGTGTCGCTGTCGCTGTCTGGACGAGCCCCTGGGGACAGGGTTTAGGTTTGGGGGTGGGACTGGTGATCCCGAAGGCTTTTGCAGCCCTGGGGGTTCCGTGTTTCTGTAATTACCGAGGGCCGCGATCATTTTCCCTCCTGGCAATTAGAAAGGAACAAATCGCACAAAAACTTCTTCAGGAAGTTTAGACCAAACCACACAAAAACTTCTTCAGGAAGTTTGGGACAGGTTGGGTTCACCTGCTGCTTTTCCAAACCTTCTGCCAAATTTTGCCCCGACGCTTCCAGAACCTGAGGCTTGACAAGGTTTGGTCAAATTAACTCGACGATCTCCGAGTTTTTTTCCAAGCCCAGCGATTTTGGGATCGCGTTCCTCAGGGATCACCGGTTGAGGGAAGCACAATTCTCGCCGTGCCACGGCAGGAGCCTAAACAGGATATTTTTATTTTTTTATTTCCCCTCCTTTTCGCTCTGGCTGTGCCTCATTACCGCTCTCACACCGGCGCTTTCCAGCAAAACAAGCGGACCCGCGGAGTCTGCGCCGCCAGAATTCCACAGGGAGCCGCGGATCTCCCGCGGAGGGAGAGGTGGGTCCTTGTCGGGCTCCGGTGAGAGGCTGGAATGGAAATGTGCGCGCTCGCTGCAACGCGCCTAATTGCCCATAAATGTCATTAAGTCGAGAAATGTTTTCCACCAAATTAACTTTGCCTCGCGGTGTCTAATTAGCCGGAGATGCTGAAAGATAACAACTTATCAGTCACTGTTTAACAAACCGTCCTTAATGGGGCCTTTTTCCCGTGGCCAGCCAGGTACCGCAGCTGTCACGGCTCGGCCTTCCCGGGGCAATTAAGGACAAAACCTTCCCACCAGGAGCGTTTGACAGCTCGTCCGCAGCCCGGCAGCGCGGCTGAGCCCAAACTTGGCGGGGATTGCTTTGAGGCTGAGCAGAAGCAACGATTAATTTTTTTGTTTTTTGTTTTTTGGTTTTTTGGTTTTTTATTCCTTTCCCAGTGCGCGCAAACCTCCCTCGTTCCTTTCCTGCTCGCATCCAATAAGATCTCCCAAAGCAAAAGCTTTTCAAGTCTCCAAAAACGAAGATTTAGCTGGGAAGGGATGGTTAAACCCTTGTGTTTTACTGGGTAAATCCGGGGATATCCCGCTCTCCACATGAGGGGAAGCTGGGGAAGCAAGGGCTGATTAAACCCTTTGAAACGCTCCCGTTTTGTCTGGATCTCTAGCTGAGGGGATGTTTTTCCCCTTTCCCAGCAGGAAGTTTCCCTCGGGGGAGGGCAGTGCCCGCGGGGTGTGCGAGGGGACGGCACCGAGGGAGCTCCTGGTGCATCACCCGGCTCGTTTTTCACAAGGCTCTGCTGCAGAATGGAACCTCCCAAAGAAAAAATTCACCCGAGCTCCGCAACTGCTTCGTCTCAGACGGAATCTCCCAGCAGAGCTCTTGGGCTCTGCTGGGTTCATTCCATGCTGTCCTTGCACGCAGATGTTTATCCCAACCTTCTCACCATGCAAACCCCCTCCCATTCCTGCTTTTTCTGCCAAATGATTCCCGAACTTTCCGGCTCCTTGCTCAGCCCGGGTGTAAATCAGCACAGCCGATAAATCTGGAATTGCTCGTTATAAATCTGTGACTGCACAACAAGTGACTCGTTCCTAAACTGCAGCCGTGTTCTTCAGCATCTTCCAGATTGTCATCCCTATAATTCCCAAATTTTTATCCATTAGGAGATTTAATACTCATTTCCCACTTTTCAGTTCCTCATGATAGTGGTACCTTTCCCTTTTCCTTTCCTTTTTCCTTTCTCCTTTCCTTTTTCCTTTCACTTTTCCTTTCCTTTCCTTTCCTTTCCTTTCCTTTCCTTTCCTTTCCTTTCCTTTCCTTTCCTTTCCTTTCCTTTCCTTTCCTTTCCTTTCGGAATCCCTCTAGATAGTAACAGCTCTACAGTAAAATCCAATCTTTCCCCCCAAAAAGGGATTTTAACCAAACATCCCTTTTTTTCCTTAAATTGAAAAATTGTGGCCTTGCTCAGTTTAATGACAGATCCACCATGATGTGATGGAATAGGGACAGAAATCAAATCCATGCAAGCACAGAGGGGGGTGCATTAATAATCCCCACAGCTGGGTTATAAATTAGGATTCTATTCCTTGTGGCCTGGGAGATTGTTTTAACCTGGACATGGAAATTCCTCATGGCAGCTGTGCCACCCTCCAGGGACATTCAACCCGTGGCAGCTGCAGGAAAACTCGCACAGGTGAAGCTCAGGAGCAGATCCCACCCTGCAGGGGCCGGGCTGGGACATCCCACTGCTCCTGTTCTGTCCCCAGGGATTGTCCTGCAGGAAATCAGAGGCCTGGGAGGTGCAGAGCAGCTCCTGGGATGTGACACCAGCCTGGCCAGAGGGGATGGGCAGCCCCTGACCTGTTTGGGATGGAGGGAGCTGCAGAGACACTCAGGACACAGCTCTGGGGTCACACTGGGATTTCTGGCAGTTTTCCCTTCCCATTCCTGCCCTGTGCCCAGGCTCCATTGCAGTTCAGGATTATTTCTGCCCACATCCATGATTTCTGCTGGCACAGGAGCTCAGCCAGTGCCTCAGCCCCATCCAGGCTTTTCCCATGAGGAGTGGAGATGGATCAGCTGGAACTGCCTGTCCTGAGAGCTCTGAACTGCAGGATGTTCCAGCTGGAAAAGGGATGTTCCTGCAGGAGAAGGGATGTTCCAGCTGGAAAAGGGATGTTCCTGCAGGAGAAGGGATGTTCCTGCAGGAGGAGAAGGGATGTTCCTGCAGGAGGAGAAGGGATGTTCCTGCAGGAGGAGAAGGGATGTTCCTGCAGGAGGAGAAGGGATGTTCCTGCAGGAGGAGAAGGGATGTTCCTGCAGGAGAAGGGATGTTCCTGCAGAAGGAGAAGGGATGTTCCTGCAGCAGGAGAAGGGATGTTCCTGCAGGAGAAGGGATGTTCCTGCAGGAGAAGGGATGTTCCTGCAGGAGGAGAAGGGATGTTCCTGCAGGAGAAGGGATGTTCCTGCAGGAGAAGGGATGTTCCTGCAGGAGGAGAAGGGATGTTCCTGCAGGAGAAGGGATGTTCCTGCAGGAGAAGGGATGTTCCTGCAGGAGGAGAAGGGATGTTCCTGCAGGAGAAGGGATGTTCCTGCAGGAGGAGAAGGGATGTTCCTGCAGGATGGAGAAGGGATGTTCCTGCAGGATGGAGAAGGGATGTTCCTGCAGGAGAAGGGATGTTCCTGCAGGATGAGAAGGGATGTTCCTGCAGGATGAGAAGGGATGTTCCTGCAGCAGGAGAAGGGATGTTCCTGCAGGAGAAGGGATGTTCCTGCAGGAGGAGAAGGGATGTTCCTGCAGGAGAAGGGATGTTCCTGCAGGAGGAGAAGGGATGTTCCTGCAGGAGGAGAAGGGATGTTCCTGCAGGAGGAGAAGGGATGTTCCTGCAGGAGAAGGGATGTTCCTGCAGAAGGAGAAGGGATGTTCCTGCAGGAGAAGGGATGTTCCTGCAGGAGGAGAAGGGATGTTCCTGCAGGAGAAGGGATGTTCCTGCAGGAGGAGAAGGGATGTTCCTGCAGCAGGAGAAGGGATGTTCCTGCAGGAGAAGGGATGTTCCTGCAGGAGAAGGGATGTTCCTGCAGGAGGAGAAGGGATGTTCCTGCAGAAGGAGAAGGGATGTTCCTGCAGGAGGAGAAGGGATGTTCCTGCAGAAGGAGAAGGGATGTTCCTGCAGGAGAAGGGATGTTCCTGCAGGAGGAGAAGGCATGTTCCTGCAGGAGAAGGGATGTTCCTGCAGGAGAAGGGATGTTCCTGCAGGAGAAGGGATGTTCCTGCAGGAGAAGGGATGTTCCTGCAGGAGAAGGGATGTTCCTGCAGAATGGAGAAGGGATGTTCCTGCAGGAGAAGGGATGTTCCTGCAGGATGAGAAGGGATGTTCCTGCAGGAGGAGAAGGGATGTTCCTGCAGGAGAAGGGATGTTCCTGCAGGATGAGAAGGGATGTTCCTGCAGGAGAAGGGATGTTCCTGCAGGAGGAGAAGGGATGTTCCTGCAGGAGGAGAAGGGATGTTCCTGCATGAGAAGGGATGTTCCTGCAGGAGAAGGGATGTTCCTGCAGGAGAAGGGATGTTCCTGCAGAAGGAGAAGGGATGTTCCTGCAGGAGAAGGGATGTTCCTGCAGAAGGAGAAGGGATGTTCCTGCAGGAGGAGAAGGGATGTTCCTGCAGGAGAAGGGATGTTCCTGCAGAAGGAGAAGGGATGTTCCTGCAGGAGAAGGGATGTTCCTGCAGGAGAAGGGATGTTCCTGCAGGAGAAGGGATGTTCCTGCAGGAGAAGGGATGTTCCTGCAGGAGAAGGGATGTTCCTGCAGGAGAAGGGATGTTCCTGCAGCAGGAGAAGGGATGTTCCTGCAGGAGAAGGGATGTTCCTGCAGGAGAAGGGATGTTCCTGCAGAAGGAGAAGGGATGTTCCTGCAGGAGAAGGGATGTTCCTGCAGGAGGAGAAGGGATGTTCCTGCAGGAGAAGGGATGTTCCTGCAGAAGGAGAAGGGATGTTCCTGCAGGATGGAGAAGGGATGTTCCTGCAGCAGGAGAAGGGATGTTCCTGCAGCAGGAGAAGGGATGTTCCTGCAGGATGGAGAAGGGATGTTCCTGCAGGAGAAGGGATGTTCCTGCAGGAGAAGGGATGTTCCTGCAGGATGGAGAAGGGATGTTCCTGCAGGATGAGAAGGGATGTTCCTGCAGGAGAAGGGATGTTCCTGCAGAAGGAGAAGGGATGTTCCTGCAGGAGGAGAAGGGATGTTCCTGCAGGAGAAGGGATGTTCCTGCAGGAGGAGAAGGGATGTTCCTGCAGGAGAAGGGATGTTCCTGCAGGAGGAGAAGGGATGTTCCTGCAGGAGGAGAAGGGATGTTCCTGCAGGAGAAGGGATGTTCCTGCAGGAGGAGAAGGGATGTTCCTGCAGGAGAAGGGATGTTCCTGCAGGAGAAGGGATGTTCCTGCAGGAGGAGAAGGGATGTTCCTGCAGGAGGAGAAGGGATGTTCCTGCATGAGAAGGGATGTTCCTGCATGAGAAGGGATGTTCCTGCAGGAGAAGGGATGTTCCTGCAGAAGGAGAAGGGATGTTCCTGCAGGAGAAGGGATGTTCCTGCAGGAGGAGAAGGGATGTTCCTGCAGGAGAAGGGATGTTCCTGCAGAAGGAGAAGGGATGTTCCTGCAGAAGGAGAAGGGATGTTCCTGCAGGAGGAGAAGGGATGTTCCTGCAGGAGGAGAAGGGATGTTCCTGCAGGATGGAGAAGGGATGTTCCTGCAGAAGGAGAAGGGATGTTCCTGCAGGAGAAGGGATGTTCCTGCAGGAGGAGAAGGGATGTTCCTGCAGGAGAAGGGATGTTCCTGCAGGAGGAGAAGGGATGTTCCTGCAGGAGAAGGGATGTTCCTGCAGGAGAAGGGATGTTCCTGCAGGAGAAGGGATGTTCCTGCAGAAGGAGAAGGGATGTTCCTGCAGGAGAAGGGATGTTCCTGCAGCAGGAGAAGGGATGTTCCTGCAGGAGAAGGGATGTTCCTGCAGAAGGAGAAGGGATGTTCCTGCAGGAGGAGAAGGGATGTTCCTGCAGGAGAAGGGATGTTCCTGCAGGAGGAGAAGGGATGTTCCTGCAGGATGGAGAAGGGATGTTCCTGCAGCAGGAGAAGGGATGTTCCTGCAGCAGGAGAAGGGATGTTCCTGCAGGAGAAGGGATGTTCCTGCAGGAGAAGGGATGTTCCTGCAGAAGGAGAAGGGATGTTCCTGCAGGATGGAGAAGGGATGTTCCTGCAGCAGGAGAAGGGATGTTCCTGCAGCAGGAGAAGGGATGTTCCTGCAGGATGGAGAAGGGATGTTCCTGCAGGAGAAGGGATGTTCCTGCAGGAGGAGAAGGGATGTTCCTGCAGGAGAAGGGATGTTCCTGCAGGATGAGAAGGGATGTTCCTGCAGGAGGAGAAGGGATGTTCCTGCAGGAGGAGAAGGGATGTTCCTGCAGGAGGAGAAGGGATGTTCCTGCAGGAGAAGGGATGTTCCTGCAGGATGGAGAAGGGATGTTCCTGCAGGAGAAGGGATGTTCCTGCAGGAGAAGGGATGTTCCTGCAGGAGGAGAAGGGATGTTCCTGCAGGAGAAGGGATGTTCCTGCAGGAGAAGGGATGTTCCTGCAGGAGAAGGGATGTTCCTGCAGGAGGAGAAGGGATGTTCCTGCAGGAGGAGAAGGGATGTTCCTGCAGGAGAAGGGATGTTCCTGCAGGAGAAGGGATGTTCCTGCAGGAGGAGAAGGGATGTTCCTGCAGGAGGAGAAGGGATGTTCCTGCAGGAGGAGAAGGGATGTTCCTGCAGGAGAAGGGATGTTCCTGCAGGATGGAGAAGGGATGTTCCTGCAGAAGGAGAAGGGATGTTCCTGCAGGAGAAGGGATGTTCCTGCAGGAGGAGAAGGGATGTTCCTGCAGGAGGAGAAGGGATGTTCCTGCAGGAGAAGGGATGTTCCTGCAGGATGGAGAAGGGATGTTCCTGCAGAAGGAGAAGGGATGTTCCTGCAGGAGAAGGGATGTTCCTGCAGGAGAAGGGATGTTCCTGCAGGAGAAGGGATGTTCCTGCAGAAGGAGAAGGGATGTTCCTGCAGGAGAAGGGATGTTCCTGCAGGAGGAGAAGGGATGTTCCTGCAGGAGAAGGGATGTTCCTGCAGAAGGAGAAGGGATGTTCCTGCAGGAGAAGGGATGTTCCTGCAGGATGGAGAAGGGATGTTCCTGCAGAAGGAGAAGGGATGTTCCTGCAGGAGAAGGGATGTTCCTGCAGGAGGAGAAGGGATGTTCCTGCAGGAGGAGAAGGGATGTTCCTGCAGGATGGAGAAGGGATGTTCCTGCAGGAGAAGGGATGTTCCTGCAGGAGGAGAAGGGATGTTCCTGCAGGAGAAGGGATGTTCCTGCAGGAGAAGGGATGTTCCTGCAGGAGAAGGGATGTTCCTGCAGAAGGAGAAGGGATGTTCCTGCAGGAGAAGGGATGTTCCTGCAGGAGGAGAAGGGATGTTCCTGCAGGAGAAGGGATGTTCCTGCAGGAGGAGAAGGGATGTTCCTGCAGGAGGAGAAGGGATGTTCCTGCAGAAGGAGAAGGGATGTTCCTGCAGGATGAGAAGGGATGTTCCTGCAGGATGGAGAAGGGATGTTCCTGCAGGATGGAGAAGGGATGTTCCTGCAGGATGAGAAGGGAATTTCCTGCACAAAAACCTGCTTTAATATATTCCTCCTCCATGCCTAAAGAACTATTCACGTTAATCATTATTTTTCATTGCATAATGCCTGGCTGGGCAAGACACTTGTACTATTAGATATTTTTTACTCTTCATTATTTTTTATTGTTATTATTGGTATTCTTATTCATTAATTTTAGGTATTTATATATTTTTAGGTATTTTCAGTTAGATATGTACTGGCATTAGATATTTATCCATTGTTAGATACTTATTTACTCTTAGATCGTTATCTGTTGTTAGTTACTATTGTTAGATACTTATCTGTTATTAAACACCGGTTTTTAGTAGATATTTAGAATAAAGTCTTGACAAGGTAAAGGCCCTGTAAAGCCTTTAAAGGGGAGAAATTATGTTTTAGCTTTTATATTTTTCAGGATCTCTGCTGCTTGGTGTCTAACTCTGAAAATTGTTATTAGGTGTTAGTGACTTCTCTTCACAGGGTGGTGACAAAACAATTCCTTTCTAGCTTGAGAATCATGGACAGCTGGTACCCAAAAATCAGAAACAACAGTGAGGGAAACCCTCACACAAACAAAATAGCTCAGGGGTTTTGGAGTCAAAAATACTCCAGAGCAGAGAATCCCCTGAAGTGCTGAGGAAATATTTGGGTTTACATTGAGATCATTTAAAGGCATTGCAGGTAAAGAGTGACAGCCACTAACAAAGGGACATTCAAGCTTTGACTCTTATCTCCCAGGAAAAAGTGTCCATGGTATTCAAAAAAGATAAAATAACTTTTATTTAAAAAAAAAAATTCTGGGGGAATTTTCTGGCAGAAAATTCTCCTTTGCAAAATTTTAAATACTCAGCACATTATATAAAATATAGTATATTATATATATATAGAATATATTTACATATATAAAAATAGCCACAGCTGTAGGTCAGCTGCAAAGCATTTTAAAATGAAGGTTGGAATGAAATTTTTTTTTTAATTTAATTATTAAATAAAGGAAATTTAAGGACTATTAAAAGAGGTAGCATTTGGAAATTTTGGAGTAGAAGAGACTTCCACTGTAAGGTACATCCAAAGGGAAATGCTGATTTAGGTCCTGCTAAAACTAAAAATCCTTCCTGGGGTTATCTTGGTCTCTACCTGCAAACTGCTTTGTGGCATAGATAAAAAATAATAGAATTTACTTTCTAAAATGGCCAGCGTTTTAATTAACACGTCTTTTGCATTCATTTAAAATTATCTCATTTGAAAAATTAGAAATATCTGAATTATTTTTTTGAGCTCACTGCTATCAGTGAGTCCTTCACTATCAGGATTTTGCAGAGCAGATATTGAGATTTTCTGGTTGCCACTGCAGCTCTGCCGGCTCGGCAGGGGAGGGAAAAGGTGTCATGAAGTTTAGAGAAGGAAATAAAATTTTTCGTGGAATCATGGAATCGTTTAGGTCAGGAAGATCTTTGAGCGAGTCCGACTCTAATGCTGGATATGAGGAGTTTTAGAAACCTCAACTTGAAAACTCCTGGAGTTTTGTCACTCACGGAATTATGGGTTGGGTTGGGTTGGGAGGGACCTCAAATATCCCCCAGTCCCATCCCCGCCCCTCCCCTGCCCCAAACCCGCGTCCATCCCTCGGGCACTGCCGGGATCCGGGACAGCCCCACCCGCTCTGTGCCAAAATCTCCCGAATTTCCCACCTGAACGTCCCTCTCCACTTACCCAGAATATTTATTTACCCCTAGAGAAAAAACTGTCAGGAAAATGAATCCACAAACACCAGAGGTTTGTGTCCAAAAAGGAGACAGAGGAGTCCTATAACTTCATTCCAATAAAGGGAGAGGCCATGGGGTATACCCTGGGATCTCCCAAATTTTTGGAGGACTCATCTCCCTTTTTATCCCAATTTCCCTCTCTCTGTCCCCATTGCTGAGGCACTTGAGAGGCTCAGACTGCCCAAACACCTGATACCTGAGATTCCCTCTCATGTACAACCCTCCCTGTTAATTTTTAATTCTTGTAGAATTCGTAGTTTTCCCCATTACTTCTTCCATATTCCAGTATCCAGTTTTATTTATAAAGGCAAATCTCTCTTCCCATTCATCGATCAGTGGAATCCCTCCCACTGTTTCATTTATCTCTTAGTGCTAACCTTATCTACCAGCAGACCCGTATTTTTAAAGACAAATCCGACATTCCTCTCAAAACCAACAAACCTTCCATTTGTGCCGCGTCCTTCTCGAGGTTGTGGGGCCGGACCTGTCGCTGTCGCTGTCGTGTCCCTCCCCTCCTGTCGCTGTCGCTGTCGCTCGCCCCCCGCGCGGCCGGGCTGGCCCAGCCTCATTAGCGCGGGGGGTTTAATTGAGCCCGGCCCCGCCAGCTGCCGCTCGCAGCCTCATCTGCGCTGCTGATTGTCGCCATCCGGCCACAGACCGGGCTGGGCAGCGCGGCCCCGAGCGGCGGCCCCCGGGACCGGGGGATGCCAGCGGGCAGGGCGGTCCTGGAGCCCCGATCCCGAGGGACCGGGGGTTCCATCCCGAGGGACCGGGGGTTTCCATCCCGAGGGACCGGGGATTCCATCCCGAGGGACCGGGGATTCCATCCCGAGGGACCGGGGGTTCTATCCCGAGGGACCGGGGGTTCCATCCCAAGGGACCGGGGGTTCCATCCCGAGGGACCGGGGGTTTCCTTCCCGAGGGACCGGGGGTTTCCATCCTTCTGGACCGGGGGATTCCTTCCCGAGGGACCGGGGGTTCCATCCTTCGGGATCGGGGGTTCCATCCTTCGGGACCGGGGGTTCCATCCTTCGGGATCGGGGGTTCCATCCTTCGGGACCGGGGGTTTCCATCCCGAGGGACCGGGGGTTCCATCCTTCGGGATCGGGGTTTCCATCCCGAGGGACCGGGGGGTTCCATCCTTCGGGATCGGGGTTTCCATCCCGAGGGACCGGGGGGTTCCATCCTTCGGGATCGGGGTTTCCATCCCGAGGGACCGGGGGTTCTATCTCGAGGGACCGGGGGTTCCATCCTTCGGGATCGGGGGTTCCATCCTTCGGGATCGGGGGTTTCCATCCCGAGGGACCGGGGGTTCTATCTCGAGGGACCGGGGGGTTCCATCCTTCGGGACCGGGAATTTCCATCCCGAAGGACAGGGAATTTCCATCCCGAGGGACCGGGAATTTCCATCCCGAGGGACCGGGAGTTTCCATCGGGCAGGGCGGTCATGGAGCCCCCCCATCCCTCCTCACCTGGAGCCCCCCATCCCGAGGGACCGGGAGTTTCCATCTCTCGGGACTGGGAGTTCCCATCCCTCGGGACCGGGAATTTCCAGCGGGCAGGGCCATCCCGAAGGTCCCATCCCGAGGGATCGCGAGTTTCCGTGCCCCGGGACCGGATGTTTCCATCCCTCCGGACGGGGAGTTTCCATCGGGCAGGGCGGTCCTGGAATTCCTCATCCCTCCTCACCGGGAGTTTCCATCCTCAGGACTGGGAGTTCCCATCCCCGGGATCAGGAGTTCCCATCCCTCGGGATCAGGAGTTCCCATCCCTCGGGATCAGGAGTTCCCATCCCTCGGAACCAGGAGTTCACATCCTCCGGGATCAGGAGTTCCCGTCCCCTGGGATCAGGAGTTCACATCCCCTGGGATCAGGAGTTCACATCCCCTGGGATCAGGAGTTCCCATCCCTCGGGATCAGGAGTTCCCATCCCCTGGGATCAGGAGTTCCCATCCCTCGGGATCAGGAGTTCCCATCCCCTGGGATCAGGAGTTCCCATCCCTCGGGATCAGGAGTTCCCATCCCCCGGGATCAGGAGTTCCCATCCCTCGGGATCAGGAGTTCCCATCCCCTGGGATCAGGAGTTCCCATCCCCCGGGATCAGGAGTTCACATCCCCCGGGATCAGGAATTTCCATCCCTAGGGATCAGGAGTTTCCATCTGTCGGTACCGGGAGTTTCCATCCCCCAGGATCAGGAGTTTCCATCCCCGTGATCAGGAGTTCCCATCCCCCTGCATCAGGAATTTTCATCCCCCGGGATCAGGAGTTCACATCCCTCAGGACCAGGAGTTCCCATTTCCGGGATCAGGAATTTCCATCCCCCGGGATCAGGAATTTCCATCCCCCGGGATCAGGAGTTTCCATCCCTCAGGATCAGGAGTTCCCATCTCCCGGGATCAGGAGTTCCCATCCCCCGGGATCAGGAGTTCCCATCCCTCGGGATCAGGAGTTCACATCCCTCGGGATTAGGAGTTCACATCCCTCGGGATCAGGAATTTCCATCCCTCAGGATCAGGAGTTCCCATCCCCCGGGATCAGCAGTTCCCATCCCCCGGGATCAGGAGTTCCCATCCCTCAGGACCAGGAGTTTCCATCCCCGTGATCAGGAGTTCCCATCCCCCTGCATCAGGAATTTCCATCCCCCGGGATCAGGAGTTCCCATCTGTCTGTACCGGGAGTTCCCACCCCCCGGGACCATCGCTGCTGCTCTCGGGGGATGAAGTTTAATAAGTGCCGAGTTCTACATTTTGGCCGTAAAATTCCCCTACAGCGTTCCAAGCTGGGACAGCGCACAGGCAGAAAGGGAGCTGGGGGTGCAGGTTGACAACGGGCTGAACATGAGCCAGGAGTGTGTCCAGGGGCCAGCAAGGCCACGGCCGTCCCGGCCTGCGTGGGAACGGTGTGGCCAGCAGGAGAGGGCGGTCACTCTTCCCGTCTGCTCAGCGCTGGTGAGGCCACACCTCGAGTGCCGTGTCCAGTTCTGTCCCCTCGGTTTAGGGAAACACTAATCTTAGAAAACTGGGATTTTAGTTACCTTGCTGAAAACAAAAGTTAGAAGGGAGTAGTTATCTGAAACTTAAATTATTGATTGTCTGTCTTTTCATGTTTGCTCAGCTGTGCTTACAATGGGAAAAGACAAAACCAGTGAGCAGATCCAAAGGAACACAGACAATGCAACCAGAAACCCATTCTTTGGAAAATTGGACTGTCCCCAGAAATCATTTGTATTGTATTGATAGAAAAGGTTAAGAGTTCAGGGTGAGGAAGACTCACCTTACTTCCTCCTTTTAAGACTCCTCCCCACAAAACCAACCCCAGACTGAATTTAAGAAGTCAATCAATGCTTAACAGCTATTCAGGCTAATTACCACAGGAAGGGGGGATGGGAGGGGCTGTTATTGTGAATTGTTTGAATCCTTTGCTAATAAATAGACTTTGTGATCACCTGTGATTTAGCAGTGCGTGTTAGAGGATTACCTCACTGAATAAACACACACTTTCTAGATTTAAACTGTTATACGGTCAACGTTGAGATGCTTGAACGTGTCCAGAGGAGAACAAGGCTGGCGAAGGGCTTGGAACACAAACCTCATGAGGAAGGTTTGAGGGAGCTGGGGTTGTTTAGCCTGGAGGAGGCTCAGAGGTTGTGGGAGCCCAGAGTGTTCCTCTGGCTTCCCTGGAAGGTTTGAGACCCCCCTGGCGGGGTCCCCAAAGACCCTCGAATCAGACCCAGATGTCTCAGGGGCTGGATTTAGTTCCTTGGAACAATTTACCAACATTGAGAGAAGAAATGCAAGCCACAAAAATAAATAGAGTGTAAATTAGACTGTTAGAACGTAGATAAATAGACTTTTGGGGATGTTTGTGATAAGGGACACGTGGCCAAGATGGAGAATTTGGGGTGTGGGTACCTCTTCCTCCTTCTTCTCCGTGTCATCCATGCTGGGTGACACGCTGGCACTCTTAGATTGGATGAGAACAGAGCTGCACCATGAAACAAGATTGTATTGTATTGGGGGTCATTTGTAAATACCTAGTACGTGATTTAGACTATAAAAGATCAGTCCTGTCTCTGCCAGGCAGATTTTGCCCTGGACGTCTGGCGAGCAGGACAAAGCATTCCTGAGATAAGGAAGAATAAACAACCATGGAAACCTCTAAGAACAGCTGCTGCAGTCTCTCATTGATGGGCATTGGAAAGAGCTGGTTCCAAACCACCTGCGTGTCCTCCAGAGGTGATCTCAGCTCTGAGGAGACACCTCGGGATGTGACAAGAGGTGACATTATTGCTCTACAACCTCCTGAAGAGAGGCTGCGGACAGGAGGGCTCAGACACCAGAGGACACAGCCTCAGGCTATGTCAGGGAAGGTACAGGTTGGATGTTAGGAAAAAAATTTTACAGAAATAATAATAAATTACTGGAAAGCTCTTCCCGGAGAGGTGGTGGAATCACCGTCTCCGGGTGTGTTTAAGGAAAGGCTGGACGTGGCACTTGGTGCAGTCTGGACTCTGAGCTGAGGTGTTGGGACGCAGGTTGGACTCGACGGTCTCAGAGGTCTCTTCCTCATTATTCTGTGATTCTGTGATAATCACACGAGTCTGAACAAGAAATTCCATCTCGCTCCTTTAATCCTGACCCTGGGATAAAGAAGATAAAACGTGATACCCACTGACCCCTCAGTAAATAAAACCAGAGACCCTCAAATGCCAAAGATCTTTAGTTTCCTTTTCCATGCAGACCCAAAGCTGCCCCATCCCAAAACTTTGTCTCGTTGCCTCACCCAGGATTTCTCTTTATTTCCCTTTTGTGGTTTTATTCACTCAGTTAAAGATCATCCTGACAAAGGAAAATGATATTTTATTCTGAAAACATTTTAATATTTTAGGATGGAATGGATGAAGCGTTTTGTGCCTGAGGATGTGCTCAGCACCCTCTGGGCAGTGCCCAGAACATTCCACTGGGAAGCTTTAAAACCTCCCGATGAACTTCTGCAGGAGAAAATGGTCAAATGGTGAAGTCAAAAACCGGGTTTATAATTCCAAGGCTTCCCTAAATGTTTCACTCTCATCCTTCAGTGCAAAAATGAGAAGCTAAAAGATCACTGTGGGTAATTTCTAGATACTGAAATAATAAATATGATATAAATATGATATAAATAGTACATAAATATCACATAATTGTTATGTAAACCGTATGTAAATATGATATAAATATATATTATATATATATATAAATATATAAAAATATTCTATAAATAATATATAAATATTATATAGATACTATATTATAAATATTATATAGTATCTATATACTATATAGATACTATATTATAAAATTTTATATTGATATTTTATGAACATTATATAAATATTATATAAATATTATATAAATATTATATAAATATTATATAAATATTATATAAATATTATGGCTTCAACCCCCGATTTTTGTCACATTACACCAAGAGCCAAGAAGAGTTTTAGCTCCGTTTGGAGATGTGAGAAAGGAATTTAACAGCACGGAGTGCCAGAGCTGAGCAGGAGCCAGCAACCATCAGCATCCCTGCCTGAGATCCTGGCAGGTTCTCCACAACACTAAAAGCTCTCTCTGGAATATTTTCATCACTGCACAGAATATAAATTTTTAAAGCAATTAATAGAGCGATGTTGCATTTAGAGGGTTGGCTCTTCGTGGATTCTCTGCTGCTGCATCACTCACACCAACAGCAGAGGAATTACATACCTATATCTGTATCTATCTATATCTATCTATATCTATATCTATATCTATATCTATATCTATATCTATATCTATATCTATATCTATCTATATCTATATCTATATCTATATCATCTATATCTATATCTATATCTATATCTATATCTATATCTATATCTATATCTATATCTATATCTATCTATATCTATATCTATATCTATATCTATATCTATATCTATATCTATATCTATATCTGTATCTATATCTATATCTATATCATCTATATCTATATCTATATCTATATCTATATCTATATCTATATCTATATCTATATCTATATCTATCTATATCTATATCTATATCTATATCTATATCTATATCTATATCTGTATCTATATCTATATATCTATATCTATATCTATATATCTATATATCTATATATCTATATATCTATATATCTATATATCTATATATCTATATCGATAGATAGATAGATAGATAGATAGATAGATAGATAGATAGATAGATAGACAGACAGACAGACAGACAGATAAAACAAACAGAGCTCTGAGCGAAGTCTCAGACTCTCAGCCGAGCCGCCCGGAGTTGGCGCAGCCGCGGCATCCTGGATGTCATTGATCCCCGCGTCCCCTGGCCGGGCTGGGGCCGGCGGCGAGCGGGGCGAGAGTGGCAGCTTGGCACGGGCCTGGCAGGCGGGGGCGGCTCGGGGCTGACCCGGGCCCGGGGCCGCCGCTCCGAGCCCGCGACAGCTGAGGCTGCATCTGCCGCGGGGCGCGCCCGCCGCTCCATGCTGCGCGGCCAGCTGCTGCCGGAGGAGCCCCGCGGCACGGCGGCCCGAGAACCCTCTGAAATCGCCGGGAAAACGCTGGTTTTTTAATTAAAAATAAATCATCTGTAGCGGCGTGGCGTGATCAGATCCGCGCGGTTCGGCGCATCCCGCGCGCAGCGCCCGCTCGGTGCGCAGATCCCCGCACACGGCCCGAGGAGCTCCGAGGCACTGCAGGGCCAGAGCAGGCTGAAAACCTCTTAAATCACCGGGAAAATGCTGGTTTTTTAATTAAAAATAAATCATTTGTAGGGCGGATCCGCGCGGTTCAGCGCATCCCGCGCACAGCGCCCGCTCGGTGCGCAACTCCCGCACCCAGCCGGAGGAGCTCCGCGCCACTGCAGGGGGGAAGAAGGCTAAAAACCCTCTCAAATCACCTGAAAACCGCTTTTTAAAACTAAAAAATAAAACATCTGTAGCGGCGCGGTTAGGTCATACCCGCGGGGTTCAGCGCATCCCGCGCACAGCGCCCGCTCGGTGCGCAACTCCCGCACCCCGCCGGAGGAGCCCTGCGCCGCTGCAGGGGGAGACCAGGCTAGAAGCCCTCTTAAATCACCTGAAAAACGCTTTTCTTAACTCAAAATAAACCATCTGTAGACCCGCGCGGTTCAGCGCATCCCGCGCACCGCGCAGGATCCCCGCACACGGCCAGAGGAGCTCCGCGGCCCTGCTGGGGGAAGAAGGCTAAAAACCCTCTTAAATCACCCGAAATTATCTTTATTTTTTTTTTCATTTTCTTTTTTTTTTTTTTTTTTTTTTTAATTAAAAATAAACCATCTGTAGCGGCGCGTTTCCATCAGACCCGTGGAGCGCATTGCGCACGGAGCTCGCACTCGGTGCGGGGCCCCGCGGATCCCGAGCACATCCAGAGGAGCTCCGCGGCCCTGCAGGGGGGAGAAGGCTAAAAACCCTCCTAAATCACTCAAAAAACTGTTGGGGTTTTTTTTTATTTTTAATGAAAAATAAATCCTCCGTCACTGTCAGGTCCGCGCCGGTCAGCGCGTCCCGAGCAGCGATCGCGGGGGTGGCACAAGGGACACGAGTCCCCGGCGAGCGGGGCAAACACCTCCCGCCCGGCTCTGCAGAGAAACGGGAAGGGTTTCACCGCCCTGGGAAGCGCGGAGCGTTTGTGGGATCGGGCCGTGGTCACCTCATCACCCCCTGCCCATGCCTCAAGGACGGGCAGGAGCCCTGGGACAGAAAATCCCATTTTCTTTAAACGAGAGTCTCAAAGCAGCGCTGAAAGGGGCGCTGCGACAAGAGAATGTGAGAGCCAAAGGCGCAGGATGAGCTTCCCTGGCAGATCCCAAAACTTCCCGGCCTCCAGGTGCCTCTGGCTCGGCCTGACCGGCGTGGGTGTGGAACTGGTGCTGCTCTGCTGGGAGAAATCCAGGAGGATTTCCTGCTGCTCCTGAGGCTCTGCCTTTGAGGGAGGTGTAATTAGTCCTGACTAGTGCTTTTACCTAAATAGAAGTAAAAGAACCCCACAAAACACATCTGAGCTTCCTTCAAGTCTGCTCTGGTCACAAATAATCTCCTGAGTAAAACAACGTGAAGAATCTAAAGATTTTCTCAGACAGTGATTTGAAAATAATTTTCCAAAATATAAATACTTATATAAATATATATAAAACTACTCCAGCCGCATTCTCAGCTTCTCCTACTTTCTGTTTCTCAGTCTCAGGATTATTCTGGTGCTGAAGGATCACAGCTAAGAGGGGGCAGGGTCAGGGGTGCTCTTGGATTTTGCTTCTGTCTCCTGCCAGACCATTGAGGACAGAGGTGTGAGAAGCATCAAGGGACACTGAGCTGAATTCCTGATTTTCCTGTCCAGGCAAAGTGTGGAAAGAAAAGGGATCATGGAATCCCTGAGGCTGGAAAATCCCTCCCAGCCCAGGCAGTGCCAGCTGTGCCCTGTCCCCACCTTGTCACCCTGAGTGCCACCTCCAGGTGCCACCTGCAGGGATGGGGACCCCAAACCTCCCTGGGCAGTTCCAATCCCTGAGCTCCCTTTCCGTGGGGAACATTTTACCTGAGTACAAAATTCCTTTCTGGAAAGGCAGCTTGGTCCTTGGGAATTCAGCAGCTCAAGGTTTAGGGTGGGTGTTTCTCCCCCACTCCCCTGGCAAGGGAAAGGGTGAGGACACTTCTCCTGGTGCCACTGAGTGCCAGGCCCTGCGTGGCACAGGGTCAAAGCCGGGTCTGTTAGACAGGACAAGAACAAACAGCCCAGGCTGGGCAGGGCAGGCTCAGGGTGACAGCAGCAGGAATTTCCCCATGGAAAGGGAGCTCAGGGGTTGGAACTGCCCAGGGAGGTTTGGGGTCCCCATCCCTGCAGGTGGCACCTGGAGGTGGCACTCAGGGTGACAAGGTGGGGACAGGGCACAGCTGGCACTGCCTGGGCTGGGAAGGATTTTCCAGCCCCAGGAATTTGGAGATTTACATTTCTTTCACCAAACCCACCTGAACTCTGAGCACTGGTTTGGTCTCCACAGGCAGCACCTCTTTGCAATCAGATTAAATTAATCAGGTTTTGATTCCCATTCCCAGAGCTCTGATGTGTGAGAAGCTTTCCCAGTCCCTCCCTTCTCCCTGACATTTGTGGATACAGAAACATCATTTCAAACTCTTTCTTCCCAAAGGTTTCTAAAAAACCTCCAGGTCTACAAGGGTTTTTAAATACTACAGTTCTAGATAGTTTCACATTTTATTTTCTTATTTGTCACCTTGTATGAAAAAATTAAAAATCTCCCTAATGCTGGACATTCTGCACCACAGAGACTTTTGCACCAGGATCTTTCCAGATCTTTTAAAATCATCAATCCCTCAATCATTTATGCTCCTGCTGGTTACTTCTTTTGACAAGGGAGGAAATATCAATACAGCCAGAAAAAAATTCTGTGTTGATCCAGTCCTTCCACAAAACCCTGGCTCCCCTGAATCCAGCGGCAGAATTACCTGTGCTCCATGATCAGCCACAGCCCAGGGAAGGAGAGGCTCCCCTCGCTGTTTTCTGCTCACATTCCGAGGGATTCTATTTTAATTAAACCGAGATTTTAGGAATGACCTCTAAACTTCCAGAAGAATCAAACCGGGCTGTCCTCCAGGCCAGCAATGACTTTCATCTGATGCTTCTCGTCTCGTGTAATAAATTCACAGATGGACCATCCTTGTCCTTCCACCGCCTAAGAATAACTCCTAAGTACTGTTCCCAGGGGGTTTGGTCTGGTTTACACACATCTGCTGAGATACGTGTCTTTGAGCCCAGATTAAGTCTTTGTTTGACGATATTTCAGCATTTGTGAAACTACTTGGCAGGAATGTCGTGATTTTATTCATTCAGAACATGTGCTGATCGCTGCCGGTGGGACCCCGACGCCTCCCGCAGAATCGCTTCATTCCCAACCTATTCACAGGGACACTGGTGGCAGGGAATGGGCGACTGTATCACCTTAAAAAAGTCAATTGTTCTGGTTTTAGGCAAATAAATTTTGTGTTCAAACCTTTTCCTAAGGAGACTGCTCCTGTGTCAGCCCCGAGCCGCGGTGCAAAACCTGCTTTGCTCGTGGCTCTGACACACCCAGGAGAGATTTATTTGCATTTCCCTTTGGTGGCTGAGACAGGGCAGCGAAAAGACACAACCAAAACTTGTGATTTTACAGCGAGATTGGAGAAAAGGAGGCTCAGGAGGGACCCTGTGGCTCTGCACAACTCCCTGACAGGAGGGGCAGGGAGGGGGGACAGGGACAGGAGGAGAAGGAACAGCCTCAGGCTGGGCAGGGCAGGCTCAGGGTGACAGCAGCAGGAATTTCCCCATGGAAAGGGAGCTCAGGGGTTGGAACTGCCCAGGGAGGTTTGGGGTCCCCATCCCTGCAGGTGGCACCTGGAGGTGGCACTCAGGTGACAAGGTGGGGACAGGGCACAGCTGGCACTGCCTGGGCTGGGAGGGATTTTCCAGCCTCAGGGATTCCATGATCCCTTTTCTTTCCACACTTTGCCCGGACAGGAAAATCAGGAATTCAGCTCAGTGTCCCTTGATGCTTCTCACACCTCTGTCCTCAATGGTCTGGCAGGAGACAGAAGCAAAATCCAAGAGCACCCCTGACCCTGCCCCCTCTTAGCTGTGATCCTTCAGCACCAGAATAATCCTGAGACTGAGAAACAGAAAGTGGGAGAAGCTGAGAATGTGGCTGGAGTAATTTTATGTATATATATAGATAAAAAAGGCCAGGGAGGTTTGGGGTCCCCATCCCTGCAGGTGGCACCTGGAGGTGGCACTCAGGGTGACAAGGTGGGGACAGGGCACAGCTGGGACTGCAGGGGCTGGGAGGGATTTTCCAGCCTCGGGGATTTGGGATTTTGTGAGGCCACAGCAAAAGCCAAACGTGTTTTCCAAACAACAGCAGCACCCTGCTCCTCCAGGGCCAGGCTGGACTCTGGGGACACTGGGAGGTGTCCCCATGGCAGGGCTGGGACACAAGACACACCACTGTATTGTATTTTTTTATTTTTTTTTCTGCTAGGGGCAAGATTAAAAGCATGAGACAGCATTTCTTGTTCTGACTCAGATGTTTGTTAACTCTTATCTGCATTACAGTGAGTTCTGCAGCACTTCCAGCTAACAAGCTAAAAATGGAAATGTATTTCTCTTTTTACAAGGCATTTTAAGTGCAAATTATCCAATTAAGAAATGCCACCGAAATTATTTTTTCTTTTAACCCAATAACTAATCATCCACGACCCACAATGTGGGTTTTTATATCCAATCACAAAATATCACCCAAACCCATGAAGAAAAAGGTGAAAAAGAAGAACAAAACCTTCCTCCTAAAACCTCCATCTTGCTTTCTATATATTGCTATATTCTAAGACTTTAAACTCTAAATTTCCCACCCTGTGACATCACACACTTCTATTCACACTGCACACCCACACTCCCAGTTCCACCATTCCATTTTGGCCTCAGGCCCAATGCAGAGTTCTGGGGTCAGTGCCTGGCAGCACAGAAAGTCTGAAATTCTCATTTTCCAGAGTTCCAGCAGATGGGCTCTGGGCTCCCTCCCAACCCAAACCGGGCTGGGATTCCTCATCTCTCCTGGCCCTTTCCAAGCCCGGGCACTGTCCCCATCTCAGACCCTTTATCAGAATCCAGCAGCACCTCCAAGGACACATCAAACCCAACCAGACCCCAGGGAGCTGCTGGAGGTTGGAGAAGCAGAAATAAGTTGTAGCAAAAAGTGGTTTCTGGTTTCTGGTTTCTGGTTGTTTCTCGTGGTGCTGACCCACAGGAAGCCCAGACAGACAGTCAGACTCGTCACACTCGGCCACAGGAGCGAGCCCAGGCTGGCTGGGGCTCTGTGCCCCAGACACTGCTCCCCCCAGCAGGGAAATGCAGCTCTGTGCTCCCTCTGTGAAAGGGCAGGGACAGGGTGACAATTCCAGGGACAGGGTTAGGGTGACAATTACAGGGACAGGGTTAGGGTGACAATTCCAGGGACAGGGACAGAGTGACAATTTCTGGGACAGGGTTAGGGTGACAATTACAGGAACAGGGTTAGGGTGACAATTACAGGGACAGGGTTAGGGTGACAATTCCAGGGACAGGGACAGAGTGACAATTCCAGGGACAGGGTTAGGGTGACAATTTCAGGGACAGGGTTAGGGTGTCAATTCCAGGGACAGAGTTAGGGTGACAATTACAGGGACAGGGACAGGGTGACAATTCCAGGGACAGGGTTAGGGTGACAATTCCAGGGACAGAGTTAGAGTGACAATTTCCGGGACAGGGTTAGGGTGACAATTACAGGGACAGGGACAGGGACAGGGACAGGCTTAAAGTGACATTTCCATGACCAGGGATGGGGTTACAGTGACATTTCCACAGCCAGGGACAGGGTTACAGTGACACTTCCAGGGACAGGGACAGGGTTACAGTGACACTTCCACAGACAGGGTTACAGTGACATTTCCAGGGACAGGGACAGGGTTACAGTGACATTTCCAGGGACAGGGTTACAGTGACACTTCCAGGGACAGGGACAGGGTTACAGTGACATTTCCACAGCCAGGGGCAGGGTTACAGTGACATTTCCAGGGACAGGGTTACAGTGACACTTCCAGGGACAGGGACAGGGTTACAGTGACATTTCCAGGGACAGGGTTACAGTGACACTTCCAGGGACAGGGACAGGGTTATGGTGACATTCCCATGACCAGGGGCAGGGTTGTTGTGACACTTCCAGGGACACGGTTAGAGTGACATTTCCATGGCCAGGGACAGGGTTACCCTGGTTTATCCCTGTTTACACCGGTTTATCCCAATTTATCCCAATTTATCCCAGTTTATCCCAGTTTGCCTCAGTTTTTCCCTGTTTATCCCAATTTATCCCCATTTATCCCAGTTTACCCCAATTTATCTCTGTTTATCCCAATTTATCCCTGTTTATCCCAGTTTACTTCACTTTATCCCTGTTTATCCCGGTTTATCCCAGTTTACCTGTTTGTCCAGGTTCATCCCAGTTTACCCCGGTTCATCCCTGTTTACCCCGGTTTACCCCGGATTATCCCGGTTTGTCCCGGTTTACCCTGGTTTACCTCGGTTTATCCCAGTTTATCCCGGTTTATCCCAGTTTATCCCGGTTTACCCCAGTTTACCCTGGTTTATCCCAGTTTATCCCCGTTTATCCCAGTTTACCCCGGTTTATCCCAGTTTATCCCGGTTTATCCCAGTTTATCCCCGTTTATCCCAGTTTATCCCGGTTTACCCCAGTTTACCCCGGTTTATCCCAGTTTACCCCAGTTTACCCCAGTTTATCCCGGTTTATCCCAGTTTACCCTGGTTTATCCCAGTTTATCCCAGTTTATCCCAGTTTACCCCGGTTTACCCCAGTTTACCCCAGTTTATCCCGGTTTACCCCAGTTTACCCCGGTTTACCCCAGTTTACCCTGGTTTATCCCAGTTTATCCCAGTTTACCCCGGTTTATCCCAGTTTACCCCAGTTTACCCTGGTTTATCCCAGTTTATCCCGGTTTATCCCAGTTTACCCCGGTTTACCCCAGTTTATCCCGGTTTATCCCAGTTTATCCCAGTTTACCCTGGTTTATCCCAGTTTATCCCGGTTTATCCCAGTTTACCCCGGTTTACCCCAGTTTATCCCGGTTTATCCCAGTTTATCCCAGTTTACCCTGGTTTATCCCAGTTTATCCCGGTTTATCCCAGTTTACCCCAGTTTATCCCAGTTTATCCCGCTTTGTCCCGGTTCATCCCTGCCCAGGGCAGGATCGCACACGGGAGCGCTGCCCCCGCCAAGGGCACAAATCCTGCACCACTGACCTGGGGCTGCCACTGAAATAAAATAAAATCAAATAATTAAAATAAAGCTAAATTATTAAAATAAAATTAAATTATTAAAATTAAATAACATTATTAAAATATTATTAAAATTAAATAAACTTATTAAATAAAATAAATGTATTAAAATAAAATCAAATTATTAAAATCAAATTAAATTATTAAGATAAAATTAAATTATTAAGATAAAATTAAAATTTTAAAATAACCCCCCACGCACACCCGGCGCAGGGTCCCTCTGGCCAGCCCTGGGCAGCAGCGGGGCGAGTCCGGGATGTCACCCGAGCCTGTCCCTGCTGCCCGCCCGTCCCCATCGCTGCTGGGGACACCGGGACACCCCGGGCCGAGTCCGGTCCCTCCTGAGAGGAATGTCGGATTTGTGTTTCCAAACTGTGGATCTGCTGGGAGATAAAACCAGCACTGAGAGAGAAAAAAAACAATGGGAGGGATTCCACTGATTGATGAATGGGAAAAGATTTGCCTTTATAAACAAACTGCAGGTTTGCTGAGAAATGAAACTGGATATTGAAAGATACAAGAAGCAATGGGAGAAATTATGAATTCTGTAAGAATTAAAAATGAAAAGGGAGGGTTGTACATTAGAGAGAATTTCAGGTATCTTAGGGGAGTCTGTGCCCTCAAGTACCTCAGCAATGGGGAAAGAGAGGGAAATGTGGCCGGGAAATTTGGATAAAAAGGGAGGCTGCGTCCTCCAAAAATCTGAGACACCCCAGGGGATGCCCCATGGCCTCTCCCTTTATTCCAATAAAGCAAAATGACTCCTCTGTCTCCTTTTTGGACACGAACCTCTGGTGTTCGTGGGTTCATTTTCCTGCCGCTCCCAGCGCAGGGGAAGCAGCAGGAGCGGCGCTGGAGCTGAAACGCTGCCAGGAAATCGCTGCCGGGGCCGCCCGGGGTGTCCTGTCCGTGTCCTGTCCGTGTCCTGTCCGTGTCCTGTCCGTGTCCGTGTCCGTGTCCGTGTCCTGTCCGTGTCCTGTCCGTGTCCTGTCCGTGTCCGTGTCCGTGTCCTGTCCGTGTCCTGTCCGTGTCCTGTCCGTGTCCTGTCCTGTCCGTGTCCTGTCCGTGTCCGTGTCCTGTCCGTGTCCTGTCCGTGTCCTGCCCGTGTCCTTGTCCGTGTCCTGTCCGTGTCCGTGTCCTGTCCGTGTCCGTGTCCTGTCCGTGTCCGTGTGCTGTCCGTGTCCTGTCCTGTCCGTGTCCGTGTCCTGTTCTGTCCGTGTCCGTGTCCGTGTCCTGTCCGTGTCCGTGTCCGTGTCCGTGTCCGTGTCCGTGTCCTGTCCGTGTCCGTGTCCTGTCCGTGTCCTGTCCGTGTCCTGCCCGTGTCCTTGTCCGTGTCCTGTCCGTGTCCTGTCCTGTCCGTGTCCGTGTCCTGTCCGTGTCCGTGTCCTGTCCGTGTCCTGTCCGTGTCCGTGTCCTGTCCGTGTCCTGTCCGTGTCCTTGTCCGTGTCCTGTCCGTGTCCGTGTCCGTGTCCGTGTCCTGTCCGTGTCCTGTCCGTGTCCATGTCCGTGTCCGTGTCCTGTCCGTGTCCTGTCCGTGTCCTGCCCGTGTCCTTGTCCGTGTCCGTGTCCGTGTCCGTGTCCTGTCCGTGTCCGTGTCCTGTCCGTGTCCTGTCCGTGTCCGTGTCCGTGTCCTGTCCGTGTCCGTGTCCTGTCCGTGTCCTGTCCGTGTCCTGTCCGTGTCCTGTCCGTGTCCGTGTCCGTGTCCGTGTCCTGTCCGTGTCCTGTCCGTGTCCGTGTCCGTGTCCTGTCCGTGTCCGTGTCCTGCCCGTGTCCTGTCCGTGTCCTGTCCGTGTCCTGTCCGTGTCCGTGTCCTGTCCGTGTCCGTGTCCGTGTCCGTGTCCGTGTCCGTGTCCGTGTCCTGTCCGTGTCCTGTCCGTGTCCTGTCCGTGTCCTTGTCCGTGTCCGTGTCCGTGTCCTGTCCTGTCCGTGTCCTGTCCGTGTCCGTGTCCGTGTCCGTGTCCGTGTCCTGTCCGTGTCCTGTCCGTGTCCTGTCCGTGTCCGTGTCCGTGTCCTGTCCGTGTCCTGTCCGTGTCCTGTCCGTGTCCATGTCCGTGTCCGTGTCCTGTCCGTGTCCTGTCCGTGTCCTGCCCGTGTCCTTGTCCGTGTCCGTGTCCTGTCCGTGTCCTGTCCGTGTCCGTGTCCGTGTCCGTGTCCGTGTCCGTGTCCGTGTCCTGTCCGTGTCCGTGTCCTGTCCGTGTCCTGTCCGTGTCCGTGTCCGTGTCCTGTCCGTGTCCGTGTCCTGCCCGTGTCCTGTCCGTGTCCTGCCCGTGTCCTGTCCGTGTCCGTGTCCGTGTCCTGCCCGTGTCCTGTCCGTGTCCTGTCCGTGTCCTGTCCGTGTCCTGTCCGTGTCCTGTCCGTGTCCTGTCCTGTCCGTGTCCGTGTCCGTGTCCGTGTCCTGTCCGTGTCCTGTCCGTGTCCGTGTCCTGTCCGTGTCCGTGTCCGGTCCGTGTCCGTGTCCGTGTCCGTGTCCTGTCCGTGTCCTGTCCGTGTCCTTGTCCGTGTCCGTGTCCGTGTCCTGTCCTGTCCGTGTCCTGTCCGTGTCCGTGTCCGTGTCCGTGTCCGTGTCCTGTCCGTGTCCTGTCCGTGTCCGTGTCCGTGTCCTGTCCGTGTCCTGTCCGTGTCCTGTCCGTGTCCTGTCCGTGTCCGTGTCCGTGTCCTGTCCGTGTCCTGTCCGTGTCCTGTCCGTGTCCATGTCCGTGTCCGTGTCCTGTCCGTGTCCTGTCCGTGTCCTGCCCGTGTCCTTGTCCGTGTCCGTGTCCGTGTCCGTGTCCGTGTCCGTGTCCTGTCCGTGTCCGTGTCCTGTCCGTGTCCTGTCCGTGTCCGTGTCCGTATCCGTGTCCTGTCCGTGTCCTGTCCGTGTCCGTGTCCGTGTCCTGTCCGTGTCCTGTCCTGTCCGTGTCCTGTCCGTGTCCGTGTCCGTGTCCGTGTCCGTGTCCGTGTCCTGTCCGTGTCCGTGTCCTGCCCGTGTCCTGTCCGTGTCCTGTCCGTGTCCGTGTCCTGTCCGTGTCCGTGTCCGTGTCCGTGTCCTGTCCGTGTCCTGTCCGTGTCCGTGTCCGTGTCCGTGTCCGTGTCCTGTCCTGTCCGTGTCCGTGTCCTGTCCGTGTCCGTGTCCTGTCCGTGTCCTGTCCGTGTCCTGTCCGTGTCCGTGTCCGTGTCCTGTCCGTGTCCTGTCCTGTCCGTGTCCTGTCCGTGTCCGTGTCCGTGTCCGTGTCCCTGTCCGTGTCCGTGTCCGTGTCCTGTCCGTGTCCTGTCCGTGTCCTGTCCGTGTCCTTGTCCGTGTCCGTGTCCGTGTCCTGTCCTGTCCGTGTCCTGTCCGTGTCCTGTCCGTGTCCTGTCCGTGTCCGTGTCCTGTCCGTGTCCTGTCCGTGTCCTTGTCCGTGTCCGTGTCCGTGTCCGTGTCCGTGTCCGTGTCCGTGTCCTGTCCGTGTCCTGTCCGTGTCCGTGTCCTGTCCGTGTCCTGTCCGTGTCCTTGTCCGTGTCCGTGTCCGTGTCCGTGTCCGTGTCCGTGTCCGTGTCCTGTCCGTGTCCTGTCCGTGTCCGTGTCCGTGTCCGTGTCCTGTCCGTGTCCTGTCCTGTCCGTGTCCGTGTCCGTGTCCGTGTCCTGTCCGTGTCCGTGTCCGTGTCCTGTCCGTGTCCTGTCCGTGTCCGTGTCCGTGTCCGTGTCCGTGTCCTGTCCGTGTCCTGTCCTGTCCGTGTCCTGTCCTGTCGGTGTCCGTGTCCTGTCCGTGTCCGTGTCCGTGTCCGTGTCCTGTCCTGTCCGTGTCCGTGTCCTGTCCGTGTCCGTGTCCTGTCCGTGTCCGTGTCCTGTCCGTGTCCGTGTCCGTGTCCTGTCCGTGTCCGTGTCCGTGTCTGTCCGTGTCCGTGTCCGTGTCCTGTCCGTGTCCTGTCCGTGTCCTGTCCGTGTCCGTGTCCGTGTCCGTGTCCGTTTCCGTGTCCGTGTCCTGTCCTGTCCGTGTCCTTGTCCGTGTCCTGTCCGTGTCCGTGTCCGTGTCCGTGTCCTGTCCTGTCCGTGTCCGTGTCCGTGTCCGTGTCCGTTTCCGTGTCCGTGTCCTGTCCTGTCCGTGTCCTGTCCGTGTCCGTGTCCGTGTCCGTGTCCTGTCCGTGTCCTGTCCTGTCCGTGTCCGTGTCCTGTCCGTGTCCGTGTCCGTGTCCTGTCCGTGTCCTGTCCGTGTCCGTGTCCTGTCCGTGTCCGTGTCCGTGTCCTTGTCCGTGTCCTGTCCTGTCCGTGTCCTGTCCGTGTCCTGTCCGTGTCCTGCCCGTGTCCTGTCCGTGTCCGTGTCCTGCCCGTGTCCTGTCCGTGTCCTGTCCGTGTCCTGTCCGTGTCCTGTCCGTGTCCTGCCCGTGTCCTGTCCGTGTCCGTGTCCTGCCCGTGTCCGTGTCCTGCCCGTGTCCTGCTCGGCACAGGGAGGAGCAGCGCTCGCTCCGAGCCTCCCAGGCAGATGGGGAGGGACGGAGCCACGCTCTGCTCGCATCACAATCTCCTCATTTTCCAGCCCACAGGCACCAGAACCATTCCTGAGTCCCAAATTCCCAAATCCCCAAGCAGGAGCATAAATGATTGAGGCATTGATGATTTTAAAAGGTTTGGGAACATCCTGAAGCAAAAATCGCTGTGCTGCAGAATGTCCAGCATTGTGAGGGATTTTTAATTCTTCCATACACTGCGACAAATAAGAAAATAAAACGTGAAACTATCTAGAATTGCAGCATTTAAAAACCCTCGTAGACCTGGAGGTTTTTCAGAAACCTTTGGGAAGAAAGAGTTTGAAATGATGTTTCTGTATCCACAAATGTCAGGGAGAAGGGAGGGACCGGGAAAGCTTCTCACACATCAGAGCTCTGGGAATGAGAATCAAAACCTGATTAATTTAATCTGATTGCAAAGAGGTGCTGCCGGTGGAGACCAAACCAGAGCTCAGAGTTCAGGTGGGTTTGGTGAAAGAAATGTAAATCTCCAAATTCCTGGGGCTGGAAAATCCCTCCCAGCCCACGGGGTGCCAGCTGTGCCCTGTCCCCACCTTGTCCCCACCCAGAGCTCTGAGTGCCACCTCCGGTGCCACCTGCAGGGATGGACCCTCCACCGGTGGCATTTCATCCCAAAATTGCAGGAATTGCTGGCTGTCAGCCCTGGCTGCAGCAGTGCCCCCCTTTCACACCGAGCATCTGCCACCCTTCAGACTCACAGTCACTGCCTCAACTTTCGCCCTTCACCTTTTTCTCAACTTCAACAAAATCGTTTTAAGGAGAGTCTCAAAGTCCCTGACACATCTGAATTCCCAAACAAGGGAACCAGCACGGGTTTGCCTTCAGAGCAATGGCCCTCAGCCCTTTCCTGCACACTGCCCAGCTGGGAAATTTTAAATTTACAGATCTGGAAGGATAAAGGAATGACATCCATGTGTGGGACCAGCTGGGAGTTACACAGGAGGAATTCCCAGCAGGAATTTCCCCATGGGAAGCGTGGAGAGACCTTGGCAGGGAGATTTGGGGTCCCCATCCCAGCTTGGATCACCCTGGGACAGTGAAAGTGGCACCAATCAGCTTTAAGGTCCCTCCCAGCCCAAACCTCCTGTGACCTTCTGATTCTCCTTCCTGTGATTTTTTATTCCTCTCCACAATTTGGGATTTGGTAGCTCGAGACTCTCCCTTAGGGGTGGCTCAGAGACATTGCACAGGCACCACGGGCTTCAAATTTTGTTTTCTCTACAAAATCAGGCACTTGGGGTTTGAGCTGAGCTTTGCTTTTAAGGAATTGCCAACTCCCTTTGAAAATCTGTTCAGGTAAATCAGGAAATTTCTGTTATACTGAAAAAAAATTACTGATTCTGGGGAGCCACAGCCAAATCCATGGGGAAAAACTCGTGAAAGGAGAACAGAGGAGAAGGGTGGAGAAAGGAGAATAAAAGAGAAATCAAGGAGAAGAAATAAAGGAGAAGATAGGAGAAGAAAGGGAAAGGAAGGAAAAGAAAGAAGAAAGGGGAAGAAAATGAGAAGAAAAGGGAAGAAAGGGAAAGGAAGTGAGAAGAAAGAAGAAAGGGGAAGAAAATGAGAAGAAAAGGCAAGAAAAGGGAAGGAAGGAGAAGAAAAGGGAAGAAAGGGGAAGGAAGGAGAAGAAAGAAGAAAGAGGAAGAAAAGAAGAGGAAGAAAGGGGAAGAAAAGGAGAAGAAAGAAGAAAGGGGAAGAAAAGGTGAAGAAATAAAGGTGAAGAAAGGACAATAAGGAAAAAGAAATAAAGGAGAAGGAAGGAGGAGAAAAGAGGAGAATGGAGGAGAAAGGGGAAGAAAGGAGAAGAAAAAGGGAAGAAAAGGAAAGAAAGGAGAAGGAAGGAGAAGGAGGGAGAAGAAAAGGAGAAGAAAGGAAAGAAAGGAGAAGAAAAGGAGAAGGAAGGAGAGGAAAAGGAGGAGAAAGCAGACCTTTTCCTTTCTCCAGCTCTCTGTTGCTGGCCTTGCCTTTCAAACCAAAACCTCGTGGCACAAGGCTGCAGTCAGAGCCTGGGGAAGATTCTGGATCTGGGAATGCAGGAGGAGCCACATCCTCAGGGAAAGGAACCAGGAACCATCCCTGGGGAAAGGAGCCAAGAACCATCCTCAGGGAAAGATCCAGGAACCATCCCTGGGGAAAGGAACCAAGAACCACCCCCAGGAAAAGATCCAGGAACCATCCCTGGGGAAAGATCCAGGAACCATCCCCAGGAAAAGGAACCATCCCCAGGGAAAGGAACCAGGATCCATCCTTGGGGAAAGGAACCAGGAACTGTTCCCAGGAAAAGATCCAGGAACCATCCCCAGGGAAAGGAACTGTTCCCAGAGAAAGATCCAGGAACCACCCTCAGGGAAAGGAACCAGGAACTATTCACAGAAAAAGGAACCAGGAACCATCCCTGGGGAAAGGAGCCAGGAACCATTTGCAGGGAAAGATCCAGGAACCATCCCCAGGGAAAGGAATCAGGAACTACTCACAGAAAAAGGAGCCATTCCCTGGGAAAGGGACCAGGAACCATCCTCAGGTAAAGGAACCATCTCCAGGAGAAGGAACCATTCCTAGGAAAAGGAACCAGGAACCATTTCCAGGAAAATGAACCATCCCTGGGAAAGGAACTATTCCCAGGATAAGGAACCATCCCCAAGGGAACAAACAAGGAACCACCCCTAGGAAAAGGAACCAGGAACCATTTCCAGGAAAATGAACCATCCCCAGAAGAAAGAACCATCCCCAGGGGAAGTAACCGTTTCCAAGGAAAGCCTTCCCTCAGTGTCCCCAGAGCCAGCCCGGTGTCCCCACCCCGGGATCCCCAGCCCGGTATCCCCAGCCCGCTGTCCCCAGCCCAGCCCGGTGTCCCAGCCCGGTGTCCCAGCCCGGTGTCCCCACCCCGGTGTCCCCAGCCCAGCCCGGTGTCCCAGCCCGGTGTCCCAGCCCGGTGTCCCCAGCCCGGTGTCCCCAGCCTGACGTCCCCACTCCGATGTCCCCAGCCCGGTGTCCCCAGCCCAGCCCGGTGTCCCAGCCCGGTGTCCCCAACCCATGCAGGAGCTCCAGCCCGGTGTCCCCAGCTCAGTGTCCCCAGCCCGGTGTCCCCAGCCCGGTGTCCCCAACCCATGCAGGAGCTCCAGCCCGGTGTCCCCAGCTCAGTGTCCCCAGCCCGGTGTCCCAGCCCGGTGTCCCCAGCCCAGCCCGGTGTCCCCAGCCCGGTGTCCCACCCCGCTGTCCCCAGCCCATGCAGGAGCTCCAGCCCGGTGTTCCAAGCTCAGTGTCCCCATCCCGCTGTCCCCAGCCCGATGTCCCCAGCCCGATGTCCCCAGCCCGGTGTCCCCAGCCCATCCAGGAGCTCCAGCCCGGTGTCCCCATTCCTGTGTCCCCAGCCCGGTGTCCCCACCCCGCTGTCCCCACCCTGCTGTCCCCACCCCGCTGTCCCCAGCCCAGCCCGGTGTCCCCATCCCGGTGTCCCCATTCCTGTGTCCCCAGCCCGGTGTCCCCAGCCCGGTGTCCCCAGCCCAGCCCGGTGTCCCAGCCCGGTGTCCCCACCCCGCTGTCCCCAGCCCGGTGTCCCCAGCCCGGTGTCCCCACCCCGCTGTCCCCAGCCCACGCAGGAGCTCCAGCGCTCCCTTCCCCTCGCTCGGGGCAGCGCAGAGCTCCTGGTCATTAACGATTCATCATCTGCACCCTCTCTGTCGCTTTTGTCCCGACTGTCACAGTGTCGCTCTTTGTGTGTTTGCCGTGGATTATTGGCCACTAACACTTTGTAGAGCCTTTCAAAGGAGCTGTTTGCTGCGAGTCAATAACACATTGAGCACCAGCGGTTAATGCTCTCCCATCCTCAGCTCCAGGGCTGCGCAAATCCCTCGGCATTGTTCCTGCGGATTTGGGCTCCCTGCAAATCTGCATTTAACGCCGGGCTGGAGGGGGATGCGGGGCTGACATTTCCATGGCTGCAAACACAAGAACTCCATGTGCTGCAGTCAGCGAGTCAGGAAATCTCTGAATTCTGAATTCTTCAGGGAGAAATCAGAGAGCAGGGATGGAATTACAGCCTTGGGTGGACTGAAGCACATTAACCCACTCACACATCAAGTGAACAGTTAAGCAGAAGTCAGTCAGTGATTTTAGGGTGAGCTCTGGTGCTTTTAGTGAGTGAAAGGTTTCAGTGCAGAGCAGCAGAGCGAGTTCCAGTGAGGGCTGGAACACACTGAGATCTGCAGGGAGGCTCCAGGCCCACAGCTGTAGGCAGGACTGAGACACAGCAGAGCTGCAGGGAGAATATTGCTGACATTTCTCACATGGAACAAGACAGGTTGTGTGTGCAGCTCTGTACTAACCTGGGGTGCTGAGAAACCAGAATTCCAACAGGTTGAGAGTGGTGGTGTGAGTTTGTGTCTGAGCTTGCGGGGAAATCCTGTGTGAGAGTTTGTACTGGGAGAGTTGGTGCTTTTTGCCATTGCTTTGCCATTGCCTGTTGAGACTGGTGTGCTTTGTAACAAGATGTGCTTTGTAATAAATAACCTTTTTAACCATTAGCTGCTTTGCTTATTTAAGTTCTGAGAACCTCACATCCATGGAATGTAGTTTTAATGTCGTTGTCAGCCACGGAGGGGGAGTTGGTTGGTTTTGGTTCGCAGGACAAAGGGGAAGGTTTGTCTGCAGCTGGAGATTCCTGATCAGGAGAGGTGCTGCAGCAGGTGGGATCCAGCCAAATAATCAAGGGGCAGAGATGGGCACAGCACAGGAATAAGGAAAGAGAGGGACAGGACGAGGAGGGACTCCTTAAACTGACAGAAGGCAGGGCTGGGATAATGGGTGAGAATTTTTTCCTGGCAGGGTGGGGAGAGACAATTCCCAAGGGATGGAGGGACAGGACACAGGGAATGGCTTTCCCAGGATTAGATGGGATCTGGGGCAGGAACTGTTCCCTGGCAGGGTGGGCAGGGCTGGCACAGCTGTGGCTGCCCCTGGATCCCTGGAATGTTCAGTTCCAGGTTGGACACTGGGGCAGGGGCAGCCTGGGACAGTGGGAGGTGTCCCTGCCATGGCTGAGGTGGGATTAAATGGGATTTAAGGTCCCTCCAACCCAAATCTTATGTGATTCCACGATTTTATGAGCAAAAAAGAACGAACACAACAATTTATAACTTGAGAACAAAACACTGAACTTGTTGCTGAATTCTCTCTTTCCCATGCACAGCTCAGGGGGATAAAAAGGGGATCGAGCCCTTTAAAGGCTTCCAGGGACGTTCAACACCTGGAGTGGAAGTGAGAAAAGCAGTTCTGCAGGAAAAGCACGGCCAGGGATGGGGGAGGTCCCCAGGGATGTGCCCAGACACCAAATCCTGTTGTGGTCCTGGCTGAGGATTCATGCCAGGGGTTCTGACCAGCAATGTGAATTCTGTCCCCATCTGTTAACCCAGCTGGGGCAGTGCCCCTTCTCTCCTGGCACACATTATCTGCTCATGGGCCATCTTTAAACCAGCTGGGCAATCATCTTTATCTTCCCACAGCCCATCCTCCCTCCAGGAGATATCTCCTGTTCATGGCCACTGAGTCCCAGGGCATGACTGATAAAATTCCATCATCCCATGGGAGATGCTCCAGCCAGGGGAGGAGCCAAGCCTTTCCTACCCAGATAAAAACTGAGATTTTGGACACCAAGGAACCTTCTTTCCACTGGATTCCAGAGGAAAACCAGACCTTTGCACATCATCCCTGGAGCTGCAGAGGAAACTGCACCTTCTCCAGGAGCACTGCTCCAGCTGAACCACATCTGCCCCTGCAGGAGGATGCAGCCACCATTGAATGGGACTGTGCCAACACCCTGACTGACTGACGGGTGTCAGCTTGGATTCTGACTCTGGCAGGGTTTGGGATTGTTCTGTGTAATACTGCATTGCTATTTTAATTTTCCTAGGAAAGAACTGTTATTCCTAATTCCCATCTCTTTGCCTGAGAGCCCCTTAATTTCACAATTGTAATAATTTGGAGGGAGGGGGTTTACATTCTCCATTTCCAAGAGAATTCTGCCCTTACTGGCAGACACCTGTCCCTCACGCCAGGACAGGATTCCATCCTGCTCTCATTCCATCCTGTGGTTTGTGGCTCAGAGAAAGGAAATTATTTCATTTCTAAACCAGAAGTGCCTCACTGTGGTGCCATTTCACCTGGAAAAAATCCAACCAGCTCCTTGATTTCCCATCTTCTCCCTCCATCCAAGGAATATTAACTCTGGAATTCTGGGCTGCAGCAAATTCAGCAAAGGCTCTGCAGGAATCACTGTGAGAGCATTCAAGGCTTTTAGCCAAAGTTTGGCTGCATCCCACTGGAAAAGGTGATGAAAAGGAAAATCAAGGAGAAAAATTCCCAGAAGAGATAAATTTTAAATAAAATAATTAATAAAATTTTTTTAAAAAATTAAATAAATATATTTTATCAAGGTTAATCAATTTAAGACATGTGAACACTGTCTCTGTCAAACTGAATTTTTCCAGCCAAAAGCTGGGAATGAAACTCCAGAACTGCTGGAGCCCCTGTAAATCTCAAAAATGTGGGATTTGGCTTTAAATGTTGGAGATCAGCTGCATCAAATCCCTCTGATAAATCCAAGCTAAGACAGAATTATCAGCCTGATCCATGGAAAACTGAATAAAGGAACCAATAAAGGTAATTTTTGGAGAGTAACTGGATTTTTACAGACTCTAGGTAACTTTTTGAAGAAAGCACAGACTCTATATGAGCATAATTTCAGTAGTTACAGCACAGGAAATAATACCATAAAAATTATTTCTTCTTTATCTTTTAATAAAAGTACATTTCCCCCAGGAGCAAAATCCAATCTCACAACAGAAAAAAAGCCCAAAAGTGAAATGCCACTAATGAAATTAATATTTTCTCCCTCCAAAAAGAGCTTTTTTCCTTGAATCCTATGAAATATTCCAAGTACAAATCCATCCCATTTTCCCAAAAAACAGCTGTGGGTTGTTTTGAATCCACACTTGTGATAGTTTCAGTGATAAAAAAATTATTTATAATAATTATATAATATTATATAATAATATTTATTTATAATATATTATTTATAAATCGAAATTTATAAATTTTCTTTGGTTTGGGCAACACAAGAGTTATTTGAGCCACTAATAGATGTGGAGAGGATTAAAAATAAAAAGATTATAAATGTAATGCCTTGATTACACTACAGGGTAACTCTCCCACAGACTCTGAGAAATACTTTTAATCCCATTTATTTCTACCAAATTTTTATATTTTGAGGCAGACCTCACCTGATGTAACAGCTGAAAAAAAAATTTAGAAAATGGGATCAAACAGAGCTAAAGAGAGAAAAGTCCTCATTGAAAAGCAGAATTGTTTTATTGTCTTATCCCAGAGAAAAAATTGGGGCATGGGGAAGAAGAGAAATTAGAGAGAAAAAGAAAGAGTGAAACTAGAGAAAAATTAGGGAGAAGTTAGAGAGAAACAAGAAAGAAGCTAGAGAGGAAGTGGGGAGAAATTAGGGAGAAATTAGGGAGAAAGAAGAAAAAAACTAGGGAGAAATTTTAAAGAAATTTGAGAGAAATTTGAGAGAAATTAAAGAGAAATTAGGGAGAAGTTAGAGAGAAAAGAAAAGAAGCTAGAGAGAAATTAGGGAGAAATTAGGGAGAAACTAGAGAGAAATTTGACAGAAATTTGATAAAAACAAGAAGGAAATGAGAGAATTTTGAGAGAAATTTTAGAGAAATTAGAGAGAGATTGAAGAGAAATTAGGGAGAAACAAGAAAGAAGCTAGAGAGACATTAGAGAGAAATTAAAGAGAAAATAAAGAGAAATTAGAGAGAAATTAAAGAGAAATTAGAGAGAAAATAAAGAGAAATTAGAAAGAAATTAATTAGAGAGAAATTAGAGATAAATTAATTAGAGAGAAATTAGAGAGAAATTAATTAGAGAGAAATTAGAGAGAAACAAGAAAAAACCTTGAGAGAAATTTGGGAGAAATTTGAGAGAAATTTGAGGGAAATTTGAGGGAAATTTGAGGGAAATTTGAGGGAAATTGGGAGCCAGGAGAGGCCCAAGGTGTCCCAAGTCCCAGGACACAACACCAAAAGTAAACAGAAATCAGGAGAAATTTTATTTTCGAAGCAAAGAGATGCTCTTAGGGTTACTCTAAAATAAAATGAAGAAATGAAGATATTTTATTTTATTTTGGAACTCCAGGATCTGCAAAGTTTCAGCCCTTGGGGATGATCTGTCCCTTCATTTCTTTTAATACTCTCTGGATTTGGAAGGAGTTTTATTATTATTATTATTATTATTATTATTATTATTATTATTATTATTATTATTATTATTATTATCAGTAGTAGTAGTAGTA